>NC_056742.1:147683829-147858829 GCF_019279795.1 Protopterus annectens
ATATTAATGACAATGTAGATATTAATATGATTATTTCTTCTGGTTCTTACATCTCTAACTAATGTGTGAGATGGATAGATTATAACTAAAGTGTGAGATGGATAGATTATTTTATGTAATATAGATTGCTTGGAATTAAAGACTGAATAAAATTTTGTTTAATGGGACATGGATATTGCAAAAATTTAGATTTTTGTTGAAGAAGGAATGGGGTCAATTACAGAACAAAAAAGAGGTTAAAAGAAAAAAAAACAGTAAAACAGAAATGTGTATACATGTACGTGTAAATAGGTTAACATTTTTGTTTTATGTTGTGTTAAATAAAGGACCACTTACGTGCCATGGAATTTTTTTAATTCGTGTGAGCTACCACCAACTTAAGCTGGGAAGCTGCCTGCATCCACAGATAGCAGTAGTACTTAGGTTCATAGGTAGGTATTAGGCATTCTGCCCGAGGGCATTTATAAGCCTAGCCAGAGTGTCAGCTTTCACCACCCCATTGATTAATTAACTGATCCTCTGTCAAGCAGAGCCAATGAAGTGATCCCGGGGTGTATTTTCTGTTACCCATCCACTCGTCAAGGTTTCTCTTGAAGAGTGTTAGTGAGGGGCTCTGCCTTATGTAATTTGGAATTTTGTTCCAAAGCATGAGGAATCTCTATGACAGGAATCTACCCCTCCAGCATGTTCCGTTTATTGTTGTGGCGAGGTTTAGCTCACTAGAGCACGTGGCTCGCAGTGACTTGGATTTCTTTAGGTGGAGCATGTCCATCAATTCTGAGTTGGACATGGCTTTGTAAGTCAGGCAGAGATCACCTCTGAGTAAGCGATATGCCACTGAGTACAGCCAGAGATTTTTCAGTAGGGCTGCATAGAACATATGTTTGAAGCCAGTAATCCTCGTGAGGTACTTTTGTGGTCTTTCCAGCTGTTGGAAGTGTCTTGTGAGGTACATCCCAAACGGGGCATTGTACTCTATGATGGGTTTAATGAGTGACGAGTAGAGGGGCACTATAACCTCTATTTCTAGATGTGAACCCTTTAGTAATTAGATGGATTTCCTAACTACTGCGGCAATATGATTGTCAAAGGAGAGATTGCTATCTACCTGGGTCCCCAGATCTTACCTCTTCTGTATTAAGGGGGCTGCCACATATGTGGTAATTCGTGGGTGTTTTGTTTTTCCCAAATGGGATGACTATGCATTTTTTAACATTTAGCTTGAGACCATGACTTTGACACCAGGTGTCCATCTCAGTAAGGCCCTTTTGGAGGATGTGTGTGTCAGCTGGAGGGTCAATTATGGCTCCCAGTTTGCAGTCATTGGCAAAGTTGGTTAGCCACAGTCCTCCTGTGTTTGCCTGTACTTCTAAGAAGTATATGCTGAACAGTAGGGGTCCCAGGACCGAGCCTTGGGAGACACCACTTGTGACTGGTTTTGAGTCGGATCTGGAGCCCGTTATTCTTACTGTGTGAGTTCTGTCTGTAAGGGGGTTACGTTCAGGCTAGTTGAGTTTTTCTGTAATACCCGAGTGGGGAATGGTGTTGAAAGCCTTGGCAAGGTCAAAGTAGGCTGTGTGAACCACCTTTACCTCGTCTATGGCCTTGGTGACTGTCTTGAAGAAGTCAACCAGGTTTAGTAGGCATGATCTGCCCTTAAAGCCGAACTGGATCGGGACAAGTGTTTGGAGGTTCCCAATGTCTTTGTTAATGAGTTCCATGATGATGCGCTCCATAGCCTTGCAAACTAGGCTAGTGAGGCTTATGGGGCGATAGTTACCAGGGTCAGTTGTAGCCCCTCCTTTGTGGAGAGGAATAACTGTTGCTGTGCGCCATTCTATGGGCACGTAGCCTGTGGAGAGGCTGAGGTTGAACAGTGTGTTTAGGTGGGGGGTTAGTTCGTTCTGTAGTTCGTGAAAGACGCAGCCTGGGACACCATCTGGTCCCACTGATGCTGTGTTTTCGGCTTTTGAAAGGGCTGTTTTCACCTGTGCATCTGTGGTTTTTGAGACACTACACTTTTCTGGTATTGTTGTGGACCCTTTTGGAGGTGAGAGGGGGGTGAAGTTTGCATTGAATCTATCTGCCAGGATGTTGGCAATATCAGTAGGTTCAGTATAGTTTGTGCTATTTTGCACTAGTTCAGTGCATATCTGCGAGTTGCCACTTAGATTCTTAAAGCTAAAGAAGGCTTTGTGGTTATCTTTTGAATCCTTGGCTATTTTTCTTTCGAAGTTAGCCTTGGATGATTTCATGAAGGACCTTAGTTTCTTACCGATACTGATCAGGGATGCCTTTCCTTCTTGGAATTTGCTTTTTTCTGAATTATTTTCCTCCTTCTATTGTATAGCCTGTTTACTGCAGGGGTCCAACAAACTGGTTTCCTTCTCTTAGAGGAGTGAGTCTTGGTTTTGCTAGGGATGGCACGATCCATGCATCCTTGTAGGTGCTCAGGGTGCATCTGTAAAGGTTTCTGCATCTTGGGCAGCATTATCCTTTAGTGTGGGGGCTGTGAAACTTACCACCTCTGTCTTAAGTAAAGTGAAGTTTGCTTTAGAAAAGTTTATTATTGTGATTTCCTTAGTTGGGGTGGTGGTGGGGTGTGGACATCCAGAGTGATTAGTTATGGTCTGATCTAACCAGTGACGGGTTGACCTCTGGTGTGGAGCACCTGTCGCCCATGTTGGTGATGACCAGGTCCAATATGTTTTCACCTCTGGTAAGGGAGTTTACCAGCTGATCCAGGGCATTTGAGTTGATGAATTCCAGGAAGCTCTGGGTCTGGGAATTTGTACTCTAGTAGTTTTCCCAGTGAATGGTAGGGTAATTGAAATTGCCCAATATCAGGGTGTTCGGTAGGACCTTCATGTTTCCAGTGTCTCCAGAAAGATGGAGTGGTGGGGACCTGGGTCATGGAGGGTGATCTGTACCAGGGCAAAATTTGCACTGCAGATTTGCCCGATGTTAGTTGCACATGGATGATCTCAGAGGTATCCTGCTGCACCACTAACCTGGCGGTGTAGGTATCCTTGATGAATATGGATACACCCCCTTCTTTTGTGTTTCGGTCCATGTTCTGCGGCTGAAACATGTTTTATGAGTTGTAGCCCGGTAGTGCTGGGGTGCTCTCTGGAGCCTTGAACCAGGTTTCAGTTACTGCACAGATGTTGACGTTCTCCATATTGAGGAGTGCTTCAAGCACGTGCATTTTGAGACTTAAACTCCTGGCGTTGAGTAGCATAACCCTCAGTTTTTTGTTAATTGTGCTGTTTATGGAGGTGGGTTTGACTTGAGCCTTGCCTAAAAAAAGGCCCTATGGGGGCAGCAAGAGCCTTGGCCAGTATTCGAAAGCCTAGGGGTGACCGGTGCAAGCAGTCTCTTGTGAAGCAACGCAGCTTGTCGAGCATGTCATCCCAGGCTGACAGGCACTGGATTCCCTTTGAATGACACCAGAAGCTTGGCCAATTGTTGAAATTGATCATTTTTTTCTTTATACTGCGGTATCATTCTTGGTGAGGGCAGGATGCTACTTAGGGTCAGGGTCATACCAACCTGAGCTGCATGATCAATGAGCTCTTCCCTGTCTCTTTTCATGTAGTCGAGGGAGGTACGTCTCAGGTCATTCACACCAACATGAACAATGACAATCATATTTGTACTTGTTCTGGAGTGACCAGAGAGCTTGTGTTATACACAGCAGTCAAATGTTCTCATGAGTTAAGAACAAGCTTTGTACAGACGATCACACTAAAACTGCTAAAAGATGGTTTGGGAAAAGCAGAAATGCAGCACATTTGGCAATATTTACATATCTCTTTTTGATACAGAGTTGTATTGAAACCGGACTATTATTACTGTGGACAATCCACCCCCATCAGCCATTCTTCTCTTGTGCTCTATCCCTGATGTTGCCTTACTGGTCTCCATCACACAGTAATAGCCTATCCTTTGTATATTATCCCATTTGGGTAGTCCTGTTATAATGATTTACTAAAACCGTGTCATTGCAATGTAGCCCGGAAAAGCAGTATTTGAGTGGTTTGTACTACTACACAACATTTTTGCAGTGCTACAAGAGTAAAACTAGATTAAATCACATGAGGAAACATCTTCGAGATCTTAGAGAATGAAAAATGCCAGTTTCATAAGTTGCTACTTAGTAGACAGAGAAGCAAAACATTGTGAAGCCTATCCAGTGCACCTCATCATACAATGACATTAATAAGCTGCCCCAATTAAAGACAGCCACAGCACATACATCAGGGATAAATTCACAAATATCTCCTCAAGACAGGATTAAAGCATCAAACTGTTATAGATGCTACAAAAATAACAGTATATCATCAATATGAGGGAAACCAGGATTCAGAAATTTAGTATTCTGATACCAAGCCTTCCTATATCCTTCAGTAATTCTGCATTGACTCCAGTTGTCCAGTGGTTCTGTAAAGTTGCAGTGTCATTCACTTTTGTTCACCATTATCATTGCACCGAATTATCTTGGACTGGCTACTCAACTAAATTTACTAAAAAAGACAGTAGAGACATAACCTGGTAACGTGGTCCAGCAGTAATTTTGGTCTTATCCTATACTATTAATGAGATACTGAAAGAGTGCCCTGCTGATTGATGCTAGCACCACTTTAAGCTACAGCTTCAGAGTTGCCTTACCTGAATCTGTTAAATCACACTGAAGTTCATATTAATTGCCACGTACATGTAATTCACTGACAAGTCAATAACTGTTGATAGCCTGATGTGATACACATGACCCAATATGGTTATACACCAGTGCTCATACAAAACAATTAAAAAGTGCAAGTCATGGTGCACCAGACACATGACTCACTAAAGCCTTGTTGTATTGTATAGACTTGACAGGAATTTTATTAGAAGCAGTCATACTGTAATTATGTACTGTATAAATATGAATGCCACTTCCAATTATTCTTCTGCAACAGCAACACAAGAACAGATTTATTTTATTTTGTTAGCCAGATAAGTAGAGTGGTTAACAGACCCTTTCCAGCTACATCGGGGCCAACATGGTTAAGTATAGACAATGAAAAAACTAGTTCAACAAGAGACAGCTGTGATAAGCAAATAGTACAGCAATTAATCAATAATGATCAAACAATACAGCAGACAGCAACATTTCTCATTTAAATATTCAAACGTTTACAGTACTTACTTTTCAGTGGCAATATTTGCAGTATTTAGAGTTTACTGGGTAAATTCACATTATCCAAAGCAGAAATTAGTAGGTTTGACATGTAGAACTGGACTTGAGGGGAGATCGCCATGGTCTGCATTTTCTACAGAAATAAACTTTTACATTATGGTTTGTGTTTGAAGAAAATTAACTTTTTTTAAGATGATCCATTTCCAGTTTCTAACCATTGTATTTAAACCAGTTGCAGGTAGCTTCCTTTGAGAGATGTATCTGTTTAAGAAAAAAATTGAAGTAAGATATTTTTACTGCTTACATTGCTGGGAAGATTGTTCCAAACAACAAGAGCCATTTTTGAAAATGCTCCATCTGCAAAGGTTTTAAAATATTGCCTGATTAGTGTTAAGGAATCTTCCAAATTCTCCTTGCGATCACAAGTTTGTTTCACTGGGGCCAGTGACGCAATGGATAAAGCGTCTGACTATGGATCAGAAGACTGTAGGTTCAACTCCTGCCTGGCTCATTTGACACATTTGGACAGCGCAGTGGTAGCATTGCATCACAGCAAGAGGTTCTCTGGTTCAGTTCTCAGCTGGAGTGCCTTCTGCGTGTAGCCTGCATATCTTCTTTGCGTTTGTGTGGGTTTCCCTCTGGGTGCTCTGGCTTCCTCCCACATTTCAAAGACCTGAATCTGGAGTGTTTCTCCCAGGGCCTCTGCTGAAAATTCGCTTCATTCCAAGTCAAATTTTTCCTGTAAACAAATGTTAAATAAATAATAAAATAAATGGTTGCCTTGCTAGGGATTTAGTTTTTAATGGGAGACATTGGCCAATATGACTACCTTTAATATTTCTGCGCTAAGTAGTGCTTTTTTCTATTTGCTGATAAACAAATCAGTATTTCACAGTGATTGGCATGAATTTTCAGATGGCAAAGTAAATCTGCAGATTTTATTTATAGCTGTCTGTATCTTTTGTGTATTTTTACTGGGAAAAAGTGAGTAAAGTTAGCCCCATTCCCTGCTAGAGTGTGTAAGGCTAAGGGTTAAAGACAAATTATTTTGCATCACATTTTGAGCTGGGTAATTACTTTGTCTACTACCTTGTCTGCATATTTGGAAAATGTTAGACAAAGGTCATGGAGTAAACCTAAATATTATTTCTGTTACTTGGGACAGAGTAATGCCTTTGCTGTCTTTTTTTTTTTTTCAAACACCTTTATTGAATTATCGCTTGTGACATTCATATAGAAGTATATCAAACTATAACATAACAAACATGCAGTCTTTAATCAGAACTTAGAATTTTCAAGTAGCAGCTGTTGTGTCAAATATCATAGCAGTTATATTAATTAGTATTTCTATGACCAGTTACAAAGGGCTGTGAAACTATCATGCATGCTTTTTCTGGAAGCTGATGGAAATGTTGTTGGACACTAGGAAAAGCAAATAATCTGCACACAACTACATTAAGCTTGGTGAGAGGTTCAGATAAGTTACTGCTGTGAACTTGAAATTGTCAATTTGGACAGGTAACTTTAAAACTAGTGCATTAACGAGTTTCCAAAGTTGAACTTGAATTTTTAAAGAAGCAGAGAGTGGATGACTGCCTAAGGCTCTCATCAGGTTTACAAAAATGCCACTGGTGAGCCGCGAGTCATTCTATTGAAAATTATACTAGTAGTATGTAAAAGCTGTCATTGCACTAAATGAGATGCCAAATCCATGATGAGCATTCACATAAGAGTCCATATTTATGGTCTAAGATATGCTTGTAAATCTGTTTTTCATATATTTTTGTTATATGACATGGGTTAGTAATTTGTCTATAGTTGTTGCATTCCTTTGGATGGGATGTTTTAGGGAGTGGGATTATGAGAGCATGTTTGAATGAACAGGGGAATACCTGGTCAATTGACTTACAAAGCTATGTCTGACCCAGCTCCGTTAGAAATGCTACATCTAAAGAAATCCCAATCCTTCCACACCACACACTCCAGAGACCTCAACCTCATTATCACAATCAACAGAATGTGCTGGAGGGACAGGTTCATAACCCAGAGATTGCCCATGCTATGGAATAGACTTCCCATAGATGTCAAACAGAGCACCTCACTGGCCCTGTTCAAGAGAAATCTTGATGAATGGATGGGAAATAGAAAATTCACCCAGAGGATCACTCCAGTGGCTCTACTCGACAGAGGCACTGGAAACTAAAGGTTGGGTGGCACGACGCCAGTGTAATCCTATGGGCTAGGCTTGTAAAGGCTCCAGGGGCATTAGCCTAGTACACACCTATGAACTTGTTTCAGTATGAATCTTGTGTGCATGTTCCCAAGTCATCTTTTGAAATGGAAAACAAAAGAAGTATTAAGGCCTATCTACATGCACAGCAAAGTGTCCAACATGAGTCAAAGTACCGATGGACACAAATGCCCACTCAAAAGTTCAGAGAATAGCAACAATATATTTGTGTTCACATTTTTTCAAGATGAATAGGATTCCTTTTACGTGTATGATGATTGGACAGGGTCCATCACACAGAGGAACTCACTGACTGAACATGTGTAAGGCAGGCAAAAGTTTAAGAGATAAACTATTTTACAATGTTGCAAAGCAGGTGTGATTTTTGTACTAGGTTGTCTTTTCTGGCCGCAGTGGTGCAGAGGTTAGCATTGTCGCCTCCCAGCAAGAGGTTCTCCTGTTCGATTCTCAGCTGGAGCGCCTTCTGCGTGGAGTCGGCATGTCTTCCCCGTGGTCGAGTGACATTCAAAGACATGCAGGTAGGTGCATGCGTGAATGGGTGTGCCTTCCTTGAAGGCTGGGCATCGGGCTGGCAACTCAGCACCATAAAAATCCACTGCCAATCATTCGCAGACCGGAGGTCCGCTGTGGTGACCCCTAACCGGGAAAAGCCGAAAGACATTACTAGGCTGTCTTTTCACTGTACTGGCAAACAGTTTTGTAAATCTTGCAAGGCTCTGCATCTAATTGAACTTTTACAGACTCGAGTTAAAAAGACAGTAAAAACACCCTACTTTCAGTTTGTAACATGTCATACAGCTTCAACTTTTTACAAAAGTGAATGAATATAAAGCAGAACACTGACTTTACTACTCTCTTCTGTTCCACTTTTCTTACTAACTGTATACAATTTCACCTCTACAGCAAGTTTTTTCAATTGCTCTAACAAAAAACTATTCTGCATTTTGCATGGTTATCTTTTGTTTATCATGTTAGTCCTACTAGGCCAGTGGGCTCTTTTCACATGAGATCCAAGTATGGATCCCTTTGTCAAATATGCATCATTCAGTATAACTTTAAACTTTAATGATGTGTTTTGTATTTTGAACAATCCTATAAAGGCAAACATGAAGGAGTCCCAAACATGAGTTTTAACTTTGTTCTTTTTATTTTCACTAGAACTTCAACATAGTTAAAACCAAGTACACAAACCAAGTGTAACAGTATCAAATGAATCACATGATCATCCAGATCCAATAAAATACTTGTTGTTGTTCCCTCCTTTCTTCTTAAAGTTGCAATGTATTTTAAATCATGTTCAAGAAATATAACCAAGTACTAACCAATCAGAAATGTTACTCTCCATCTGAAATGGTACAGTGTTGCTGACAAAAAATCTAATACAATTGCCATCAAAAAACATTTAATGCATACTGTTTCATTAACACCAGGAAACTTATCTGCCCACCAGTCTTATTTGCCACCAAGATTCATGGAATTCAAGTAGGATGTTGCAATTACCCAAAATTGTTTTATACTGACAGCATCTACTACATAAAAATTGAATTTTTGTGAAATTAGTGCATATTAGTGAGTGAGTGGCTAAAGAATTACTAGTGTCTTTCCTTCATAGCCAAATTGTGCTCATAAATTCTCCTAGATGACATTCCGGGGCGTGGCCAAGGATGAACACAGGATAGCAGCAGATTTCTTCAGCTCCACCAATTTCATTACACTGACAGGAATTAATTACTTAAAAAATTTATTTTTGAAGTAATTTTCTTTCTAAATATGTTTGTTTTATATAGTTCTTGAACTATATCTAAAAAATAAAGGAAATCTTAACAATATTCCTGTCAGAAATCACTTTGGAAATCTTCCTGTCAGTTTATCAGTCTGAAATGAGTTCCAGTAAGACAAATTCTCAAGACTCCAGCATCAAGAAAGAACTTCAGTCTCTGATAATTATAATCCAGCAACTTACTGCTAAGATGGATAAAATGGATACTAAAATAGACACCTTCATAGAAAAAAACTACAAAACAAATAGACTTGTTACATATAGACCTGCAACAACAGAAGATCCAGATGACAGGCATAGAAGAAGCTGTGAATGACATGGAAAATAGAATACAAGAAGAGGAAATCAACATTGAGTTTCTGCTGAAACAAAATACACATTTACAAACAAAGCTGGATGACCTGGAAAATAGATCTAGGTGCAATAACATTAGGATTTTTGGACTGCCAGAAAATATTGAAGGTAACAATATTACTTCTTTTTTAACAACATGGCTCCCTAAAACTTTAGACTTACCAGAAGCATTCTCTTTTGGTATCGAAGAGCACATAGATCTATAGCTAATACTAACTCTAACAAAAACTATCCTAGATCAGTTATAGTTAGATTTTTATCATCTTTTGATAAAGAGATGGTTCTTAAATCTGCTTGGGCTAAAGCTCCTGTTAAGATTAATGAGACAACTGTGCTTTGACAATGACTATTCTTCCATGGTAATAGCTAAAAGAAAAGTTTTTCTGCCACTAATAAGGGAGCTTAAAAAAGCACAGTTTAAAACATACCTTCTGTTCCTGCCAAGCTTAAAATCTTCCTTCCTGATGGTCCTAAAATTTTCGATGACTTAGACTCTGCTTTACTGTTTATCAAAAAAATAAGATTTTGGATAAAATAGAAGAAATTGAATGGGCTAGTCCTTCATTAAAGAGACTGGCAACTGAAACTTCGTGGAAGACTTCAGAGAAGAAGAAGAGACTAAAAAACAAATGATTTGTTCTAGGTTTTTTTCTCTCATCATTTTATTTCATTATTAATCTTTTTAAATATAGTTCCTGCATTTCCAAGAAGCAACAAATATTTTGAAAAAGATTTAATCAAAGTTATTCTCTGTGTGGAAAGAAATGTTTTGTTTCATAACTAGTCAAAATATCTGGAAATTTAATGGCAAGTTGTGATTCAACTTGTTTCTCTTTCTGAAAAGGAGAAGTAAGGTTAGTAATTTGATACATTTTTTTTCTTTATCTTTTTATTTTTTCTTCTCCTTTTCTTCTTTTCTTTGTTTAAACAATGACATTCTATTTAGATTATGTAGTGGGGGAAGGCAGGGAGAGAAGAGTAATGAAAATATGATTAATAGAATAATAACATATTTATTCCTTGTAAAAAGTTTATATGTTCTTCAAATGCTATTCCTAATTATACTTTCTTGATTACACTGCTTATGCTTGTTTGTAAATAATCTGTCATGCTTTAACTAATAATAATTAGAACTAAATAATAGTAAATAATGTTTTATTTTTAACTCTATTAATATAAACAGTAAGTAATATTTCATTGTATATACTTCTTATAGCTTTCTCTTACATTTTTTTTATTTCTGTCTTACACCCTTTTACTTTCTACTCTCTTTCTTTTCTTTATTAATATATAGAAATGCTTTTGATCATATAGACACAGTAAATAATAAGATTTGCATAAAAATTGAGTTGGGGCAAAATATTGAGTTTTATTACTTATTAATAATTTGGGGCTTAATTTCACTTACATAGAGGCTGTAATAACCTGTAAAATACATTGTGAAGGTTTTGTCATGTTTAGATGCATTTACACTGCTAAATGAATGTTTGTCACTAGTTTTTAATAAGTTTCCCGCCAAAATGTTAAGAGAGACAATCTGGGATGTGGGCTGTCTCATGCACAGTGTCCATGAGCTACTTCAAAAGCTTCAACTCTCAGAATTCTCACAGAGAAGCTGAAAGCAGCTAGTCTCACCTTTGACCTAGATATCACACTGACATCACAGATTCAGCAATGACACTCTTACCAGGAAATAGAAATGATACAAATGCGACTATGTGAAGGAAAATGAACTCTTTAACATCTAAATGTGAGTTATTTTATATAATTACTTAAATATCTATGTTATAATTCATAAAATATGTCAGTTATAATGAGTTTAAATGATACAGTTTCTTGTAGTAAGTAAATGTCTTATTTTAGAAGGCATAGAAAATGAAACATTTATTCAAGTGTTTTTGAAAATCTACTTAACAGCAGCTTAATAATCTGTGTTAAAAACTTATGTTCCAAACATATACATTACTATAACTCATTTAATTCATCTGATTGACAAGCATAAATAATTTTATAACTCTATACTGGAAGAAATTGTCATGTGATATATTTTAAAGCAGTAGTATAACATGGTTGTAAAATCTGGTTACTAAAATGCGTTTGCTGTGCATTATTTTGTATAAAGCAGACAGATTTATTGTAGGGACAGCATGTAAGATAGTGCTCAGTAAGGACATAACTCAGTGAGATAAGATATATACATATATATATATATATATATATATATATATATATATATATATATGTGTGTGTGTGTGTGTGTGTATGTGTATGCATGTGTATATGTATATATGTATGTATGTGTGTGTGTGTATATATATATATATATATATATATATATATATATATATATATATATATATATATATATATGAGTGTTTCTGAGAATCTGCATAACTATGCAGTATGATTTATAACATTTTCTATGAATATAATACTTTATTTTATTGACAATAATGAGTTTGAGTAAATGCTCATATACAAGCAATTCAAGGTTTTTTTGGAAGCTGTTAATTGCATTTACATGACAGAAAATAGATGCATCTTAATATATGTAATGTCTGAATCATATTAGCCAAAGTTTTTGATTTAAATGAATGTTAGAACCTATTTTTCTCTCCTCTTGATTTCTAACATCAAGATTATTTGAATGCTATTTGAATACAAGTGTTTTATATTACATGGATGTATATAGTAGTATGAACAGTTTTAAAAAAAAAAAAAAAAAAAGGTTTATTTTAGTTTATATGATGCTGCTTTACCAAATGTGTAGTCTTGTCTTGCTAGATAATTGAACTGAAAACTGTTAACCTCAGTTAAATATAACTAGTATTAAATTGATAAGGTGGTAGCTGAGGTACTGCTGCTTAGGGTAGGGGGTTAACTTGAGTGGTAAATACTACTCTAAGTTGGAGTTTATAACTCCAGGCTGGATGCAAGGTTTAATCCTTACATTATTTTCACTTGTTCATTGTTATTTGTATATAGTTTTGACATCCACAATATATTTTGTACATTCATTGTCACTACAAACAAAATTGAATCCTATACGAAATCCCATAAGAGATTCAATAAATACAGCTATATTTAAAGGTACACCTAAAGGAGGAGATGTAACATTACTTATCTTGTTATTTGTTATTTTGAATTTGTTATTTTGATCATAAGATTCTTAAGTTTTAAAAATTCCAAATGACATCTTTAAAAGGAATTTCTCTAAACATTAATGGATTGAATAATCCATGTAAAAGGGCAGGCCTAATAAGATACATTAATTTACATAAGGCCAACTTAGTCTTCCTGAAAGAAACCCATCTCTTGAAAAAAAGATATTGATAAACTAGCCACAAACAAATATACAGTATTGGTTAGTTCAGAGCACACTCAGAAAAAAAGAGGAGTGGCTATTTTATGGAATAAAAGTATGCCCATTCCTAAAACCATTAAGTCTTATCAGGATGACAAAGGAATGTTTTGTATGGTTACAATACAAATTAATGGGAAGACTTACACTTTAATTAATGTATATTGGATACCTGGAATTGGTATTAATACAGTGAAACATCATCTTGATAAGATCATATCATTCTCTATAGGAGATATTATTTTAGCTGGCGACTTTAATTGTATACTACATGAAAGTGATGCTACCACTATAGGGAAAAGAAGAATTACATCTAATGCAAAACATTTAAATGATTTTGCTAATTCTTATCATTTGAATGATATTAATAATCAGATAGATTCAAAGTCATTACCATACACCTTTTTTTCTAACAGATACAAAACTTATTCAAAAATAGATAGGGTCTTTATTTCTAACCAGATGGTAACAGATTTAATTAATTCCAAAATCATTTCATGCCCTATATCTGATCATAATTCAATTGTTTTTGAATTCATGATAAAAATACTCAATGTTCAGATCAAAAGGATACCAGCATACTTAACCCAACTAAAAGACTATAAAGAATATATACTTTCAGAAGTAAAACATTTTTTAGACATAAATAATACTCCTGAAGTCTCCATTGTTTATGTTTGGGGTGCCTTAAAATCATATCTATATGGACAAAGTATGAGATGGTATAATAATAAAAGGAAATCTTGGGATAAGGAATTGTTAGATATTCAAAGTAAATTAGACTCTTATAAACATAATAATAAAGAAAATATTATGGACAAGAAAGTTATTAAATAAATAAACAAACTAAATGAGAAATACAAAGAAATTTTAACTCATAAAGTTAAAATAACTTTAGAGAAATACAAGTTTTTGTCTTATTCAATAAGCCCCAAATACTTACATAGACTTAAAAATAAAACAAAAGGTTGAATAAACAAAACCATATCAAAGAAATCTTTTCTCTAAGGAAAAAGAAGAATGTTTCTAGTATACCAGAAATACTAGATGAATTTAGAAATCACTTTCACAAAATTAACCATAATAACATTAACATGGAACCTAAAGATAAAATAAAGGAGTTTATAACCACAAACATGGCTTAATAAACAACAGATTAAACTATTGGACAAGAGTATTTCATATACAGAAGTTATTACACAAATAAATAAGCTTAAATCAAACAAAGCACCGGGTAATGATGGTATTATACCAGAGATATATAAAATCCTTTCTAAAAGTACATATTCATTAATACATAAGGTTTTATTTTGGCCCAATCTGAGTTAATAACCCCCCCATCTTGGCAATATACATTTATTTCGCCAATTTTGAAACCTAATAAAGATCCAACTAGATGTTCTTCATATCGGCCCATCTCATTACTTAATGTTGATTATAAAATGTTTATGAGTATCTTTGCTGATAGATTGAAGACAATCATTCCCGGCATTATAGATACAGATCAGACAGGCTTCATTGTAAATAGAAATACTTTTGATAATATAAGAAGAACTTTAACATTAATAGATTTTGCAAATAGGAAAAGAAAGATTTAACACTTATTAGTCTTGATATAAGTTCAGCATTTGATTCAGTAAGTTGGGACTATCTGTTTACCTTAATGAAGTGCACAAACTTCTCAGATGCATTTGTAAATCTAATTGAGCATTTATACAAAGGAACGTTGGCTTATATTAAGGTAGGAACATATGTTTCACAAAAATACCCATTCTTAAAGGTACAAAACAAGGATGTCCACTTTCTCCACTATTATTCACTTTAGTAATGGAGCCTTGGGCTAATTTGATCAGAAACAGTACTGACATAGAGGGTTTTGAAATAGATGAAAATACAACATCCAAAATTCAACTTTTTGCAGATGACGTTCTAATTACATCAGCAGGATCTAATTCTTCTATGCAGTCTCTATTTGATAAAATGATGAATTTTAAAAGTATTTCTGGTTTAATATTCAATGAAGAAAAAACTAAAATACTACCTATATATACACAAAAAATATTCTCATTAGTGATTTTACTAAATATGTACCCAATTCAGGTCAGATAACTTATTTAGGTATAATACTATCTAAAGATATTAAATCTATTATATATAATAATTATACCTGTTTTCTTAATATACAAAATCTTTTTAATACCTGGAATAATATGTTTTTTACTATGAAGGAGAGACTTACAATTATTAAAATGATAATATTCCCCAAGATTTTATACTTAATACAATCAATAATACTTCCACCTACAAAAATAATTATCAAGAAACTGAATACACTAATGTTAAATTTCCTATGGGCACCTAATAGACCTAGGATTGCATTAAAGAAACATACTAATAGCTGGTCTCAAGGGGGTATTTCTTTTCCAGACTTTATATACTACCTCTTCTATTGTAAAAGTTATTACTTTATTAATAGATCAGTCATATGTCACAAAATGGAAAGATTATTGGGAGCTAATTAGTATGCACTTCATGAAAATCTCCTTAACACATAAAAATATGATTGTAAATAACTCCATGTTATGGTTACTAAAGGAATTTTGTACTTCACCTATTACACCTAAACATATGGTTTGTTACCCATTAAATATTATTAGTTATCGTAACTTTATATTCATGCACCCTAAGTATAGAGAATGGAATTTTATTGTATTCCCTATAATGTATACTCAGGGTATGCTTTTGTCATCTACCTCTGAGGGAACTCATTTAACTATAGATAATGATCTAAAGTACTGGTATCAATTGATATCTGATAATAAAGTTAAAAATCTAGATTTCTTAAAACAAGAATTTGATCTAAGAGAAACTTGCTGGTTAGAGGTTCAGACCTTTAGACAACATCTCATTAATAAAATAGATCTAATGTCTATAACAGTTAAAGAATCTATTCCAACACTGATTGATTACTTGATATTAAATTTACAACAAAGTTTCTGATAAAGGTAAACTTTCATACATACATAAAATTATCAGACAAGAAACTTTTACAGTGTAGATTCATACTGGAATTATTTCACTTCTATTAATGGGGACCCACCAAATCAACAAGATAAACAATATATATTGGAATCTGCTTATAGAACTACGTCTTCCATTGTCTGGAGACTTTATACATGGAAATTTTTACATAGATCTTTTATACACCTTTGATGATGAATAAAATAAATAATAAAGATAATTTATGTAAGAGATGTAATGTAGAAATTAATGCTGACTGGGCTCATATGTTTTATGACTGTATAAAATTGAAAGAATACTGGAAGTCAATTAATGAATTTTTGCAGGCTCTTTTACAGATAATTTCATTATTTCTAAATCTCTTATATTATTCAACACACCTGTACCTCAAAGTGTTAAAAAGGTTAAGCTTCCCTTGTTATGGTCTATTCTAGCAGTGGCTAGGAAAATAGTAACTAGAAATTGGATTTCAGATACACCTTCTTCGTTCAATGAATTTAAAAATGTTATGAATATAGTGTGCCATATGGAAATAAACACAATTAGTACAAGAACAAATAGAAAAACATCTTATTATATTGTATGGGATAATTTACAAAATTTGTTAAAAAAATTTTAATTTCAATAACATGGTATTTTAGTTTAATTAATTGATCTGATTGTAGTGGATGTCTTTGTAAATACTTTAGTTGTTTTGTTGAATATTATAATAATACCTATTTTTAATTACTTGTATAAAATTGTTATGATATTTCTCTTATATGTTAAAACAATAAACCTGTTTTGAAAAAAAAAATAAATTCTCCTAGATAGCTTTCTCATCCAACATAGAACCCTGGGAATGAATCACAAAATGCCAAATAACTCCTTGTGAATCACAATTATATCAGTTTCTTGCCCAAAGGTATGGAGTTCTAGTCTGGCTATTTTCAAACAAATAATAACAGAACTGCAATCATAGACACTATTTAAATAGTGGTAGCAACGGTAGATTCAGGTTCTCTGGGATGAATTCTCTGCAGAGTCTGCATGTTCTCCTTATGTTTGGGTGGGTTTTCCGCAAACTAGTCCAGTTTCCATCCACAAGCCCAAAAAACATCTGAATTGTATGCGTTTCAAAAGAAAGGTCTGGCAATCTCCTTAGATTCCTTACTTGTCAAATAAAATTTGTAAATGGCAACAACTTTTCACCACTACAAAGTGTCACATATGACTCATAAGCGTGGATGGAATGTTACCAAGTTGTGTAGTCTTTCCATTCATTGTGGGTGTACACTATACTAGAAAAGTATGAGGTCTGTCTAAAAATAACAAATACAGTATAAGGTCTCTAATGCTTTCTAATACCCTGTCCACCAGTGGTTTCAAAAGCTGTTACTACAGCATTATATGCATGCATAAATGAAAATCCAGTTTAGCAAGTAAACTTTCCTTAACAGTAGATGTTCAGATGATCATTACTGCAGGAGCCTACGCTATATGGGTTACATCCTGCAAGTATAAAACAGCCGTCCAGCGTCCAAAGCTTCAGGACACCTAACATGTGCCCAAACTGACTAGCAGCTCAAGTTAAGCTGACTAAAAAAGTCAGGTTTTGGTGCAAAGCCCTTCAGTGCTTTCCTGCCAACAGAGGCAGGCTGAGCCTTGAAAGGACAAGGCTAAAAAGAACAAAAAATAAATGACCACACCCTAGCATAAACACCACAACAAGAAACAAAGGGGATGGAGGGAGGGAGTGGCTACTGCCGCAGTGATCATTCAAACATCATCTCTCCTGCCACATCAATAAAATGGTTTGGAGGGACAGGTATATCTCACAGAGGATACCACTACTCTGGAACAGACTCCCCATCCACATAAAACAGACTATCCTTGTCCATATTCAAGCGCAACTTAGATCTAATTATATGAAACAGAAAATTTACCCCAGGACTGTCCCCTGTACTACTAATGGACAGAGTAAGCTACTAAATGCTTTATCCCATGCATGGGCCCTCTCAAATTATCTACTGCATGATCACAGTTATTCTAGTTAGAAGTAATATATAATTACCAGCCATGGGAATATTAATGCCAATCTCTAACCAAACTGGAATGGTTAATTCAAGCACAAAAAGGGAAACTGTTGAGGCTGAAAATGGCCCACAAAGGCAGCTAGCCTGGTACTTGCCTATGAACATCTACTGTTATGCTAAGGTTGTTCCATGTTCTTCATATTGATCACAGCTGCAGCGGCCTAAGCTATATGGGTAGATTACCATAGTTAAGAAATTTTGGGAAGTGGAAGTACAAGAGTCCAGGAACTCTTGGACAATGGTCCTAGCAAAGCCCGCTTTAGACCTAGAGAAGGAATCATGCTTATAGTGCTCTATAGAAGTCTGTACAAGAGAACCAGACTGCTGCTTCTGGAATACTTCGACTCAAACTCTTTTATTAAAAAAAAAAAAAAAAACACACCATAAATGAAGCCAAGGCTCTGGTAAAGTGGGCCTTGACTCTGCCTGGAATACATTTCTTGTGGTGAGTATAACAGAATGCAATAGCTCTAGATAACCATTTGGAAATAGTCTACTTTGACACAGGTTGTCCCTTCTTACCTTCATAAGAAATGAACACTTGATCCAAAGATCTGAAAGATTTAGTTCTGTCAAGATAGTACCTGGGTTGTCTGTGAACATCCAGTGTATGGAGTATCCCTTCTCCCTCATATTTAGGTTGAGGAAAGAAAATGGGGAGATGCATAGTTTGGCTTAAAGTAAACTCAGATACCACTTTAAGCATAAAAGAAGGATTCATTCTCAAAGAAACCCTGACCCTGTGGGAAATGATGTATGGTTGGCTCCCCTCACAGCTCAGATACCCTTCATGCAGTAATCAGTAAAACTATTTTCCAAGTTAAGAATCTCAAGTCAACAAGGTCAGCTGGCTCAAATGGGGCAAGTGTTAGCTTCTCCAATACAAAACTGAAATGGCCGATAAATGACCCTTGACAGAAAAGAAAAAAGGCCATAGGATAGTACCTCGCACAAATATTGCAAAACCAGAGAACCACCAACCCTGAATGGGTGCTGGTTATGTTGCTGGCACCAAACTAAAAAACTTCTTCCACCTGCTAATATGTGATCTTCTAGTAGCAGGATTTCTTGCCCCCATTAGTACCTGCTGCACGTTCTCAGTAAACAGGAGTCTAAAGGGAGCTAAGATCCTGTCATCCAGGCAGTCAAATGATGTTGACTGAATTCAGGGTGTATCAAGCACCCCTATTCGTTTGTGGATAAATCAAGTCTGTGATGAAGCTTGTGGCAATTACCCCTGGTGTTTTCCAAAAGAAGGGAGAACCAAGATTGTCTGGGCCAGAAGGGAGTCACCACAATGATCTTGGGGGATTCTTTCTGAATCTGCAGAAGTACATTGGACATTAGTGGAAAGGGTGGAAAAACATACAGAAATATTCCTGACTAAAGAAAAGAAAAGGAATCTGTATTCCAAACCTACTTGCATGGAATTCTGGAAAAGAATCTTGCCAGTTGATTGTTTCAGAGAGGAGACGGGTTTACTTGAGGAACTCCCCACAAATGGGTCAAATCTTGAAAGATCACCCCCACCATCTAATTTCCATTCGTGAAGGTCTGTCCTTGTCCTTCTCTCAGCTTGTCTCCCACACAGTTTTGCTCCAACAGAATACAGGATGCCTGTAGAGTGAGACTGTGCTGTGAAACTATATCCCAAGCTAACATGTCTGGTCTGTAGGTGTAGTATGACCTGGTTCCCCCTAGTTTGTTGATGTACCACATACTGTTACTGGAAGAGATACCATGGACCAAAGATAATTCAGAGTTGAGTGCCTTGATCGGAGCAAGTATCTCTTTTATATTTATATACTTGCATCTGTACTTGGTGCCCCACACATCTTGCACTTTTATTTTTTCTGAAACTGCTCCTCAAGCAATATCTAAGGGGTCTACAGTTACTGACTGGTTTGGAATAGGGAGGGAGAAGGGGACACCTGCTGTCTCCACCAAGTGATTTCCCTTCTGACAAACTCCAGCACTGGAATCTAAAAAGACAAGGGGTGTTGGGACCAAACAGACTTCACATATCACTGTATCATTCTCATGTGGAGTCTTGCCAGAGGTATCAAAAGAATCAGAAGCCATAAGACCCAAAATCCTCAGTCTCCCAGAAGCCGAAGTCTGAGTGGAAAACCTGTGAAACAGATGTAAATAAAGATCTAAATTTATCATGTGGAAGAAAAGTTTTTTGAACTGTGGTGTCTAGTTGATATCCCAGAAACACAATCCTGTGAGGAGGCATCAAGAGAGACTTCTAAATGTTCTCTTAGAAATTTCACTTATGTAAGAGATCTCTCATCCAAGAGAAAGATTTAGGACACTTTGAAAAGACTGCAAAGATAAGGAAGTTGCCTAAATATGGAAAAATGTGGATACCCTGTAGCCTGCAATAAGCTGTAACTGCAGCTTGACACCTTGTAAAACACTCTTGGTGCAGTGGATAGTCCAAAGGGTGAGGCACAGAAAGAATAATTTGATCCAGCCACACAGAACCTTAAGAAACACCTGAAGTCTGGATGAATAGTAATGTGATAACCATCTTTTACATTTAATGTTACAAGGAAAGTTGAATGAGGAAGAAGTGGTAACAGGTTGTGAAGCAAAATCATTTTGAATTCAGCACTATCACAGACAGGTTGGTGAAAGAAAGATCCAGTACTGATCTCCAAGCATGGTCTTTCTCTGATACTAAAAACACCCTTGAATAAAACCCCTTTAATCACCCAGGAAGGAGGAACAGGTTCTCTCCCACCCTGGGACAGCATGTGATGAAGGGCTCATGTGAAGGAGAGGTGGAAAAAAAAAAAGCCTGGTCTGGAGGATGAGTTATTACTCACCCACCCACTGCTATCTGTAACCTCGATGAATGATCTTCAGAACCCATTTTTATGAAACTATCTGTTGCCAAAGAGAGAGATGGAGGTGCAGACTTTTTGGAATAAAAAAATGGCATGCCAGGTATTGGGGGGGGGGGGGGGCAAAGTCTCAAATACCCATTCTGACTTACTGAACTGTCCTTGGCTAGGAGATTCCAGAATTCTTCTTGGAACCTCCTTGCCATTTATTCTTTGTCTTTTTACCTCTATTTTGTTGAGACGGTTTATTTTGTTTCTTACTAAAATTGGATGAGGAGTTTGAGAATCCATTGGAAAACTTGGAAAAGGCGGGCAAAAATGCCTTAATAGATTCCCTGAATCAGCTTACCCTTTTCATCACACTTTTTGATCACATCTGCAGACGAGGGGCCAAAAACTAAACCTCTAGCCTAAGGAGAATTTAAAATCACATAACCAAAGAAAACTGAATTTTAAAATCTCATTTTTGACAATCTGGGAGGTTCTGAAAATGCAGCCATGCAAACCTCCTCAAAACAGTGCCAGTGGCCATAGCCCTTATTAACAGTCATACACACTATGTATACAATTAGTACTGACCCGAACAGAAAAAAATTTAATTTAAAACAGATTTTTTTTTATGAAGCTGGAAATTGATGGTGTAATGATGAATGCTGTTAGTGCATATGCTCCACAAGTTGGATGTGCAATGGATGAAAAAGAAAAATTTTAGAGTGAGTTGGATGAAGTGGTGATGACTGTACCAAAGGGTGAGAGACTGGTGATTTGAGCAGACTTCAATGGGCATGTTGGTGAAGGGAACAGAGGGGATGTGGAAGCGATGAGTAGGTATGGTGTTAAGCAAATAAATGCAGAAGGACAGATGGTAGTGGATTTTGCGAAAAGGATGGACATGGCTGTGATGAATACATATTTTAACAAGAGGGAGGAGCATAAGGTGACATACAAGAGTGGAGGAAGATGCACACAGGTGGATTATATCTTATGTAGAAGGGCCAGTCTGAAGGAGATTGGAGGCTGTAAAGTGGTGTCAGGGGAAAGTGTAGTTAGGCAGCATAGGATAGTGGTTTGTAAGGTAAGGGTGATAAAGGATAAGGGAAACGTACTCACACGCAAGGCGTGTGTGTTGAGCAGATGGAAAGAGTACTTTGAGGGGCTGTTGAGTGAAGAGAATGTGAGGGAGAGAAGGTTGGATGACGTGCAGATAGTGAATCATGAAGTGCAGTGGATTAGCAAGGAGGAAGTAAGGATAGCTATGAAGACAATGAAGAAAGGAAAGGCGGTTGCTCCAGGTGACATACCTGTGGAAGCATGGAGGTGTTTAGGTGAAATGGCAGTGGAGTTTTTAACTAGATTGTTTAATGAAATCTTGGAAAGTGACAGGATACCTGAAGAATGGAGAAAAAGTGTTTTGGTACTGATTTTTAAGAATAAGGGTGATGTGCAGAGCTGTAGTAACTACAGAGGGATTAAATTGATCAGTCACAGCATGAAGTTATGGGAAAGAGTAGTTGTAGCTAGATTAAGAAGGGAGGTGGTGATTAGTGATCAGCAGTATGGTTTCATGCCAGGAAAGAGCACTACAGATGCAATGTTTGCTCTGAGTGTGTTGATGGAGAAGTACAGAGAAGGTCAGAAGGAGTTGCATTGTGTCTTTGCAGACTTAGAGAAAGCATATGGCAGGGTGCCCAGAAAGGAGTTGTGGTACTGCATGAGGAAGTCGGGAGTGTCAGGGAAGTATGCAAGAGTGGTACAGGATATGTACGAGGGTAGTGCGACAGCGGTGAGGTCTGCGATGGGACTGACAGATGCGTTTATGGTGGAGGTGAGATTACATCAAGGATCAGCTCTGAGCCCTTTCTCATCTGCAATGGTGATGGACAGGTGGACAGACGAGATCAGACAGGAGTCCTTGTGGATGACTATGTTTGCAGATGACATTGTGATCTGCAGTGAGAGTACGGAACAGGTGGAGGAGACCCTGAAGAGGTGAAGATATGCTCTAGAGAGAAGAGGAATGAAGGTCAGAAGGACTAAGACAGAATATATGTGTGTAAATGAGAGGGAGGATAGAAGAATGGTGAAGATGCAGGGAGTAGAGGTGGCGAAGGTGGATAAGTTTAAATACTTGGGATCAACAGTTCAGAGTAATGGTGAGTGTGGAAGAGAGGTAAAGAAGAGAGTACAGGCAGGATGGAGTGGGTGGAGAAGAGAGTGTCAGAGTGCTTTGTGACAGACTAGTACCAGTAAGAGTGAAAGGGACGGTCTACAAGAGGGTAGTGAGACCAGCTACGTTATATGGGTTGGAGACAGTGGCATTGACAAAAAGGCAGGAGTCAGAGCTTGACGTGGCAGAATTGAAGATGTTAAGATTTGCACTGGGTGTGACAAGGATGGACAGGATTAGGAAGAAGTATATTAAGAGGGTCAGCCAAGGTTGGAAGGTTTGGAGACAAAGCCAGAGAGGCAAGATTACATTGGTTTGGACATGTGCTGAGGAGGAATGCAGAATATATTGGGGAAAAAAGATGCCAAGGATGAAGCTGCATGGTAACACGAAAAGAAGATGTGGTGAGAGAGGACTTGCAGGTGGTTGGTGTGACAGAGCAAGACGCAGAGGACAGGAAGAAATGGAAACAGTTGATCCGCTGTGGCGTCCCCTAACAGGAGCAGCCGAAAGAGGAAGAAGAAGAAAGCAGATTTTTCCTCAAGAAATTGCAGATAAAATATCCCTCGTACTTTCACTAGTAGTCAGAATAAACCTTAACATATGAGCCAGAAAAGTCAAAATTCTAAAAGTCAAAGTTGGAGAAGCATGCACTTTTTTGCAACTTACCAATAATCTACCCATCCTTATCAGAGAGACTAGGATGGGATTTATTTAGTTTAGCAGCTGAAGGATTACCTAAACCTATAGCTGCTGGATCAGGTATGGAAGAATGTAAAAAAAAAACTTTTAAGACTGAGGAGCTTTACACATCCAATCTGCCTTTTTAGGGGCAGCCAGCTGACTGTCAGAAAACTGCAGGCAGTTACACACACATCATCCTATATACCATTTGATATACAGACATGCAGCATTTCCAATAAAGCAGGGTCAAAGACTGCCCTGTATGCAAGTCTGTATGAAACCAAAGTGACAGTGATTTCAGATGATCCTCATAGGTTCAGATGATCCTCATAGGACAGATGCTGAAGACCTTGACTTTTCCTTGTGAGGAACCTTTGTGGTCTCTCCAATTGCTGCAGTTGCTTGGAAAGGTACATACCAAAAGGGGCATTCTACTCTATTGGCCTGAAGAGGTAAGAGCACAGGGAGGTTATAACTTCCTTTTTTTCTTGAGGCAATGCCATTACTTAGGAGATGAGCAATACAGAATGCCCTTCTTACCACCGTGGAGACATGGTGATCAAAGGTAATGTGCCAGGTTTCTCACCATTGAGTGCATACCTATGGCGTTACTGATGTGGTAGTTAGCAGGAACATCGCTCTTACCGACAGGGGATGATCATACATTTTTTTGCATGGAGTTTAAGGCCATGACTTTGGCACCAATCATTTGTTTGTGGAAGACCCTCTTGTAGGATGTTGACATAGTTTGGAGAGTCTTTGATCACTCCCAGTTTGCAGTCATCAGCAAACTTTGCCAGCCACAGACTTTTAGTTTTAGCTTGTACTTTAGAGAAGTAGATTCCAAATTCCAAACAGAGGTCCAAGAACTGATCTCTGTGGAAAACCACTGGTTACTGATCTGCTGTTGGAGGTGGATTCCCCTATTTTGACTATATGTGTCATATCAGTGAGCCAGTTAGTAACCCATCTAATGATAAACGGGTTGATACTTAGCTAAGTGAGTTTGCCAATTATGCCCGAGTGACAGATAGTGTCAAACGCCTTGGCCAAGTCTAGGTAGGCTGTATGCACAGATTTCTACGTCAGAGGGTCTTGAGGACTGTCTTGAAGTCATCCGCCATGTTTAACAGGCATGATCTCTCTGACAAATATACATTAAGTAAGGTCAATTGTTTACAGATTACCAATATCTTTGTTGATAAGGCCCACGATGATCCTCTCCATGGCCATGCAGATAAAGCCAGTTAGGCTAATAGGTCTATAGTTCCTGGGGTAAGTGGAAGCACCACCTTTGTGCAAAGAGGATAATAGTGGCCTTTTTCTATTCAGCTGGGATGAAGCCAGTGATTAGACTGACGGAAGAGAGTACCCAATGGCATTGTTAATTCTTGTTTGAGCCCATGTAGGATGTAGCCTGGAATGTTATCAGGGTCCATGGATGCTGCATGTTTGACCTTAGAAAGGGTGTCCACGACCTGTTCTTTAGAAATACAAGGTAGAGGACAGGTGGTAGGGATGTCTTGGGGCAAGTGTGGTGGGGACAGTGGAGTGAAGTTTTTACAGAACCGGTCGGCTAAAGTACAGTTTTGTACCTACCATAAATGTAGATGTTTGAGTGTATACCCTGCTGCAGTCATCACACTTGGGTTATCCTGTCAGGCAGTCCCGCAGTCGGCCTGAATTCCAAAGTCTTGGTCCGGCGTCGGTTGCTGTCGCTTCTTCCCTGACGTCAGTGTGCCAGGGGTATATAAGAGGCATCCAACGCCATTTTCTTCAGTTTTTCTTGCCCCAGATGTCAGGTGCCCCCCCAAAAGATGGTCAGTAGATAGTACCAATAATAAAAGCTTGGCACAAACAAAACATCCCTCCAGCTATAAGCAAATACACCACAAAGGTTGTATCAAATTTTAAGGTATTGAAAGGTTTTAGTTAGGTCAGAGGGGATGGAGGGAGGGTAACCTGGACTGCAGCAGGGTATACACTCAAACATCTACATTTATGGTAGGTACAAAACTGTACTATGTTCATCGTGCTACCCTGCTGCAGTCATCATACTTGGGTAGAATTCCAAAGCTAAGAATGGGAGGTGGAGTCAAACAGGGTTAGAAGAGGCTAGAAGGCCCTGCAAAACTGCAGTGGCGAAGCCAGCTCTAGTCTTAGAGTAAAGTGGTAAGGGATAGTGTTTGGTGAAGGTGTGTACTGAACTCCAAGTTGCAGCTTCCAGAATATCCTTGGTTGGCACCCCCCTGAGGAAGGCTGCAGATGTAGCTGCTGCCCTGGTGGAGTGGGGCCTTAAGCTAGCAGGAACTGGTTTTCCATGATGGGTGTAGCAGAAACGTATGCAATGTCCTATCCATTTGGAAATGGTCTGTTTTGAGATGGCCTTTCCTTGTGATGCTGTAGCATAGGATACAAAAAGTTGGTCAGATTTTCCGAAAGCCTTAGTTTTATCCAAGTAGTAACATAGTTGCCTGTGAATGTCCAACAAATGCAGGAGTCTTTCTCCTTTGTTCTGTGGATTTGGAAAGAAGGTGTGTAAGCGGATGGTTTGATTTAGAGCCACACTGGATACCACCTTTGGCATAAAGGAGGGGTTAGTTCATAGAGAAACTCTGTCTTGATGAAAAATGAGGAAAGGCTCTACTGTCATGAGTGCCTGTAGCTCTGAGACTCTTCTGGCTGAAGTAATTGCTAGCAGCAGGGCAGTCTTCCATGATATAAACTTTAAGTCAGCTGAGAAAGCTGGCTCAAAAGGTGGCAGCTTAAGTTTTTCTGGAACAAAATTTAGGTCCCAAGTTGGTGTTGGCGCTCTCCTGGGAGGCCTAATGTTTTTTGCCCCTCTGAGATACTGCCTTAGAAGTGGATGTGAAAATAAGGGAGGATCCATGTTGTAGTGAGCTGAAATAGTGAAGGCGTGGATTTTAATAAATGAAAAAGAAAGTCCTTTGTGTAACATCTCAGTTAAATATTGTAGAATCTGAGGCATGTCTGGATGAAGGGTATTTTGGCCTTTAGCTTGGTTCCAGGCGCAAAATCTTTTCCATTTGTCTGAGTAGGCTTTCCTGGTGCTGGGCCTCCTGGCCTCCAGAATGACATCCATAACAGCTTGTGAAAGAGGGGCTGGCTGGTTGCTTAGGTGATGTGCCATGCAGCCAAATTTAAGGTTTTGAGCTGGCTGTGTAGAATCTGACTGCCTTGCTGTGCAAGTAGATGAGGAATTTGTGGTAGAATCCATGGTGGGCCCTGGGCCATGTTCCTTAGTAGTGGGTACCAGTGCTGGCATGGCCAGTCCAGGGCAATGAGTATCATTCGAGGTCTCTCCATCCTGACTTTCAGCAGCACCTTTGTGAGAAGGGGCAATGGAGGAAAGGCAATATACTGTCAGCATTTTCCAAGTGAATGAGAGTGCGTCCACTTTCCAAGCTTGATGGTGAAATGTCCTTGTGCAAAATTTTGAGAGCTGATGTTTCTGGGGGCTGGCAAACAGGTCTATGTCTGGGCGCCCCCATTTTTGAGTTATCATTGCAAATACTTGTGGATCCAGTTTCAACTCGTGGGGATCCATGATGTTTCTGCTTAGGTAGTCTGCCAATGCGTTCATTTTTCCTGGCAGGAATTGAGCTTGTAATTGAACTTGGTAAGCCAGTGCTGTGTTCCACAAGGTCATTGCTTGCCTGCATAGAGGGTAGGAGTGTGTACCCCCTTGTTTCTGTACCACATTACTGTGGTGTTGTCTGTCCTTATTATAAGCTGCCCTGGATGTAAGAGGTCCCTGAAGGCTGTCGGAGCATTCTGTACAGCTAGCATTTATTTTTGATTGATGTGCAGATTCCTTTGATCTGCAGTCCATATGCCTTGAACGCACTGTCCTGCCATGTGTGCCCCCCAGGCATAGTCCAATGCATCTGTTGTCATAATTTTCCTGGGGGTAAGGTGAAAGGCTGACCCTTGTTGAGGTGACATGCCTGTGACCACCATAGAAACTCCTGTTGAAGGCAGGGAATGAGAGGCATCATTGTTTCCAAGCTGTGGCTGTGTTGAGTCCATACGCTTTTCAGGTACCATTGTAATTTCCTCATATGCAGTTTTGCAAATGGTATTAGTAGTATACAAGATGCCATGAAGCCCAAGGCCTGCAGAATTTTTCTTGCAGGGAGTTGGGTCTTTGTTGCCATTATTTTGAAGTATTGAGTTAGTTGTAGTTGTTTGTCTGGAGTCAGATAAGCCATCTGGGCCGTTGTATTCAAGCTGGCAACCAGGAATGTCATGTTTTGTGAGGACACTAGTTTTGATTTCTTTTCGTTTACTGTGTACCCTAGGCAACTTAGGTGTTTTACAAAAGTCAGATGTTGTAAGAGAATGTCCTTGCTTTCTGCCTGGATGAGGCAGTCATCCAGGTATGGGTATATTTTAATTCCTCTGTCTGCAGTATGCAATTACTGGTACAAGGCATTTTGTGAAGACCCTGAGTGCAGTAGATAAGCCAAAGGGCAGTGCAGAGAATTGGTAATGGGTTGAACCTGCAATGAAACGGAGGTATCTTCTGCAATTTTGTCTGATAGGGACATGCAGGTATGCCTCCTTGAGGTCCAATGTTACTAGCCAAGCTTTCTTGCCAAACATGGGAAGAAGCTGCTGTAGTGTTAGCATCTTGAATTTGGGTACTTGCAAGAAGGTGTTTAGAATTGAAAGGTCCAGAATGGGTCTCCAAGCATTATCCTTTCTTGGGACTAGAAAGAGTCTTGAGTAAAATCCTTGGCCTTGTTTCTGTGTAGGTACCGGTTGAATGGCTCATGTCCATGAGAGCTGTAATTTGTTTTTGTGCCTCTGCCCATTGATTTTGTGGCAAGTTTGGCATTCCTTTTATCCTTGGCAAGGTGTGGAAATGGAATCTGTATCCTTGTGAGATCATGTCTAGGACACATTTGTCCTTTGTGACGATGCGCCAGTTGTCTATAAAAACAATGCTAATTTTCCTCCCAAGGGAGCTGCCAAGAGATCTTTGCTTGGCAGCTTGAGGTTGAAGTCATTGTGTTTGTCTTCTAGTAGTTTGGGACCTGTCTTCTCCTCCCTTCTGTGTTGCAGTGCCCCATTGTCGAGGTTTGTAAGGGATTTGTGCTTGTCCTCTGCCCCTTGGGTGTCTGTATTTACCCCTCTGTGGTCTGTCAGAAGCTGGAAAGGACCAATTTTTTGCTGGCCAATTTCTGCTGAAGCGTGGGGGTTGTACCTGTAAAGAATCTTTGACCATCTGCATAGATTTTGCCTTATCCTCAATTTTCTTTAAAACCTCTTCTGCTTTAACCCCAAATAAGACATCCTGCTGTAAGGGTGCATCTAGCAACTTTGCTTTAACATGATCAGGCAGAGTTTGTTCCTTTAACCAAGCATGCCTACGTATAACAGACCCAGTAACAGTTGCTCTACAGGAAGCCTCCAAGGAATCAAATCCACATTGTAAAGTATGTCTGCCCACCTGTTCAGCTGGATGCAACAGATCCTGAATTTCTGTGAATTCAGACTGTTGAGGGTGCGTGCTCATCTTTTGTTTTATTTGAGACATTAGGAATTGCATGTGAAATTGACAATTTAGTGCTCTCATAGCTAGAGTAGCTGAGGTGTAAACCTTCTTCCCCCACCTGTCTAGTGCTCTGGTGTCCCTTTCAGAGGGTACAGGATTTTTAGCCATAGAAGCCTTAGCCCCTTTGGGACCCTGGGAGATAGTCTCTGGGTCAGCAACAGGGCTTTTGTAAAGGAATTTGTGTGAGTCTGGTACTCTATATAATATCTATCTGGTTTTGCTGGAGCAGGAGGCAGAGAATCTGGATTTAGACTAGATTCTAAGTAAACATCATCCACAATGTCTAAAACTGGAGGGATAGCAAGTGGTCTGTGCTGGGGGAGTAAAAAAAAAACTCTTGGAGCCTTTTCTTTGAGTCGTAGTAGTCCTGACCTTCCCAGTGGAAATGTTCCCTCATGGTATGCAAGGTTTCCCCAAAGGAATAATCTTCAGGGGGAGAAGCTGAGGGAATGGAATCTTCAGCATCAGAATCTTCATAAAGGGGAAAGGAGTAATCCTGTTCCTCAGAGGAGCCTGAGGAAATAGACACTTGATCAGAGGAGGCATAATCCTCCTCTTGTCTAGGCCTTTTTTTTCTGGGGGGGGAGGGGTTGGGAACCCCTGATTAATGAAATCAAATCTTCAGCCATTTTAAGCATCTGTTTCTTAGGCATGGGGCCTTGAACTGGAGACTGCTGTGCAGCCTTTTTTGGTTTTAGAGGAGTCTTAAGCTTAGCATACGATTTTATGGTGAGAGTAGTCGATCTGAAGACACCTTCTGTAACCGAAGGTATTTCCGTAGCACCGGCTTCTCCTTCTGTGATGTTGGTCGGTAGGGCCTAAAGAAAATGGCTGCGTTGGCCTAGAACTCTCTGCTTGAGAATCCGAAGCAGTCTGGGGTTCCAATTCTGCAGTCGTCAGGGGCTGCGTAGGCGCCTCACTGAAAACCAGAGAACAAGCGACCAGCCCAGCTGAGGCCTCTGAGTCTGGCTTGGATCTAGGCTGCCTGTCCTTATCTTTGCGTTTTTTTATGCACGCCGGTAGTCGGATGCTCCGACGACATAATGTAATTAAATTTCCTACCGTAGTGTCATGCGAAATCAAAGCGTTGCTTTATAGTTCACTTATTGAACCTAGCACAAAACCGACAACCAGTGACGTCATGGTCTAGGCCTAGGCAAGGTATACAATAAGAATGAAAGTCCTTATGAGGTATTTGCTTCCCACAAGAAATGCAATTGTTAACTTTTTCTGACATTGGACTGAGACAAGAAAAGGTTCCCCAACAGGGTACTTAGCTTTGAAGACTTCGGACTGAAATTCGATTCGAGAATCTCAGGTGTCGGCCGACCGGCACTTGCAAACTGCTTCTGCTTCGGGCACCACGCGGCAAGAAAGACTGAAGAAAATGGCATTGGATGCCTCTTATATACCCCTGGCGCACTGACGTCAGGGAAGAAACGACAGCAACCAACGCCGGACCAAGACTTTGGAATTCAGGCCGACTGCGGGACCACCTGACGACAGGATAACCCAAGTGTGATGACTGCAGCAGGGTAACACGATGAACATCAGGTTAGCAATGTCCACAGGATCAGTACATGTGGTATCATTAACTACCAGTTTAGCACAAATTTGGGCCCTTCCTTTTAAGTTATAGATGTGACTATAAGAATGACTTATGGTTGTCCTTAGCTGAGGAAGCTAGTTTGGACTTGTAGTTAACTTTGGAGGACTTCACAAGAAGACTTATTTACTTGTTTAAGCTGAGAGACAGCGTCTCCAGTTTAGGGCTCACTCCATCTTAGACAGCAATTTTTTCCTCTTATTGTAAAGCCCGTTAAAGGCAGGTGCCCACCAGACAGGTTTGCTCTTCCTTGAGGAGCTTGTTTTGGCCCTATCAGAAATGGCAGAGAATGCAGTTGTTCAGGTGTTTGTATAAAGCATTTGTGTATAACTTGGCATAGTTACTGGTTCCACTCGGGGGGGGGGGGGGGGGGGTTGCAGGGAAGCTATTCATACCACCCTGTAAGAGGTTATAATCTGCTTTGGAGAAGTTATTTTTTAACTTAGTTGGTGCTGGGAATGGGGGGAGGCGGGGGTCAGGAGTGATAGTTACTTCGAATGAGACCGATCTGCGGTCAGATATCACCAGTGAAGACTTCACAGTGGGGGGAACAACAGTGGTCGCCCATATTGGTAAGCACTAGATCCAGGATGTTGGCATCCCTTGTGGGGATGTCTACTAGCTGGTCCATGGCATTGGAGTTAATGAAGTTGAGGAAACATTGGTCAAGTGAGTTTGTGCACAAGTAATTTCCCCAGTCAATGGATGAGTAGTTAAAGTTGCCCAAAACCATGGTGTTCAGATGTATCTTGACAGACTCAAGTAGATCCAAGCAGAGAGAGTAGGTGTCCTGATTCATGGAGGCAGTCTCCTGTAGCTGGCAATGTCTTGAATAGGTGTTCTATCAACAGTTAATTGCACCTGAAGTATCTCTATGGAATCATGCTGTCTAGCCAATCTGGAGGTATATTCATCTTTAATTAATCTTGATATACCGCCTACTTTAGGTTTTCACACCTTCAGTTTGTGTCTGAATGTGTGGAAGGTGTAGCCTGATATGACTGGGGTACTCTCCACAGACTTGAACCAAGTTTCCACGACTGCAAAATGTCTTCATCTTCCAAGGTGAGGACTGGTTCCAGTGAATGCAGTTTCATGTTAAGACTCCTAGCATTTAGCAGCAAAACCTTGAGGTTGTTTTAAATGGAGTTTTTAAGTCAGGAATTTTGTCCTTAAGACACTGCCTAAAAAAGGCACTATGGGGGTGGCAAGAGCCTTAGCCAGCAGCCGAAATCCCAGGGGAGACAGATGATCATCTCTGGCAAAACATAGAGGTCCGTCAATCATGTCATCCCAGGCTGACATACTGTATCACCTTGGATTGACACCAGAAACTAAGACAATTAAGTCAATCATTTTTTTGTTTGTACTGAGGCATCATCCTAGGTGAAGGTAAAATGCTACTTAAGGCTAAGAACATACCAGCCCTGAGAGGCTGTCCAAAAACTAAATCATGTCTCTCTTCATATATTCCAGAGGAAAGTCTCAAGTTGATCACATCAACATGAACTATGACAGACTCATAACAGTACCTGAAAATGAGAGACTTGAGTCCATGTGTGATATGGCAGATCCTGGCACCTGACAGATGGCCGACTGTTATCTTCGCCTTATCCAACCTGGTGAGATGGGCATGTGCGTGTCTCATGATGGAATCACCTATGACTAAGTTTGGTTTGGTGTTTTGCCTTAAGAGCTTGACAGGTGAGGCACTGGTATGTGAGCTAAGTATGTGTAGCGTGCTTGTGTTTGGGCGGTCTCTGGTGTTTAGGTATGTTTCTGGTGAAGACCTCCGCATATGTAGATACGCGTGATGTGGGTCTTGGAGTAGGTGGTGAGGTATGCCTGCTGACGACCCACTCATTGTCATATGTACTGACTGGTGTGTGGGACAGCATGTATTCAAGATTCTTAACATATTTGCATCTCTCACATGTTGAGTTTGTGTGGACTAGGAGTAGAGGGTTGTTGAATATAAGGCAGTTACTACACTGCCTCAGGATGCCGACGTCGACCAATCTAGCTGGAGAAACTGCGGGAAATTGTACATCCATGTTAGGTAAATTCATATGGTGAGGAAGAGAGGTCACACTTCGGAATGGCTAGTGGGCGAGAGATGTGTTGGTACCGCTGAGGCTAGGCTTAGTGTACCCGACAGTACAGCTGAGCCATGAAAACCCTCTGGACGACCACAAGCAAAGTGCCAAGGGAAAATTTAACAAGCAAAATGTTTGCTACTATAACCACCAATGGTAAATATTGGTGCATGAATCTCAGATTAATTCTTTTATTGGTAAACAAAGGGCGGTCACCAATAATTTTGGCTAATTCACCACTTCCTAAAATAATCTTCCTGTTGTCTCAGAGTACGTCTCTGATAAGATGCACATCATTGGAAATAGGAAGTGAAAAAGCCCCAATGTATTTAACCAATAAAGTACTTGTGGAAGTCAACTCATCTTCCCTGTTTGCCACAGTCTCTGGCTGATTTTTCATCAAAATAGTTTGGCTTTGTTTAATCTGAGCAGAAATACTTCCTTGATATTCATAAACCAGTCAAGGTCATGGCCTTTTTGGTGGAAAAGCGATTTTAAATATTCTGCTTCGTCCTCAAAAATAGTTTGTTTACTGGGGGGCCTACTAAGTCTGATGCATTGTCTTTTTATCACCCCTTTTTCACATGAAAGAGGTGCTGACTTTTCCTGTGCCAGCACTGATTAACAAAGCTCTCTTTTCAGAAAATTTTACTTGCAAATTGAGAAGCTCCTTCCTCTAGGGAAACTGATATCCAAACAATTGATGGCCTTTCCTATGCCACTCATAGTGAGCCACAGACATGGAGTACTGGAATTAATGAAAAACATTTGATGTAGTTCTACTTTGGTTATTTTCCACAGAAAGATGAAGTCATCTAGAAATCTCCTGTAGAACACCATCTGTTCAAACAAGGGGTAAGGTTTGAGGTATACCTGCTCCCACCAAGCAGTTAACCATGTTAGCAAATACTGGAGCTACTGTTGCCCCCATAGCAACTGTTTATAGTATTTTCCTCGAAACTTGAAAAAGATGTTTTCTAAAACCACTTCCAACAAGACAAATAGTGTTCATCATGTTGTTGTCAAAGTCAGAAAACTTTGTTAAGATAACTTCTAACAAAATCAATGCCTGTGTCCTGCTGAATGAAACTGTATAAAGAGACTACAGCAAATGACACAGACACAATCATCATGGATGTTCCCAATGTCACTTAATAGCTCCAAGTGCCATGAGTCTTTCAGGTAAGAATTCAGACTTTGGACACCCGGATTTAGAAGATGGTCAAGAAAGACTGAAATTTTGTCTGTCTTGTAGTGATCAGCCACAACTACTGCTCTAAACAGAGGATTGAGCCAGTCTGTGTATTTTAGGTTTACTGGAAAGTCTAGCCATTTTGGGCCAATCAGTTCTCAGAAATATGTATACCTCATGGTCGAAGCTTCCCTGACACAACAAGTCAAACAAAATTGTGTCGATGTTTGAAACTCCTGTTTATTTTTTATAATCTGATTTGCTCGTAACAATCTAATTCTGCTAGGAGGTTTCTTACTTCCATGTTCTAGTCAATATTGTGCATAATTACGGTCATATCCACTTTGTCAGCTGTCATGACCTAATAGAAAGTTCCTTTAAGGCAAGTTTTTCTTCCAATGATAAATTTTATGTTTCTGGCCTGTTACCTAACTACGTTCTTAAGTCTTCCTCGCATATATCATGGAAGACTTGAACAGCACCATACTTGTTTCTTGGCACAAAGCTTGTGAGGGCATGCTAGTACCCACCTGTGCACTACATCCAAAAGGGTCAGACAGAGGCCAGTAGATGCATCAAATGCTGTCGTAAAGACTGGAAACCATTTCACTGGTAGTGGCATTCTTTGGCTTGGGTAGGCTGGTTCTTCTCGCCCTCTTGTTGGTGTCTCTCAGGATCCTCTCTTTTCATTCAACCTTCTCATGCCACTACTCTTTCCTACAGTCTTTCTTAAAGGGGAGAACTTTCACAGATGAAACGAAGACTGCTCAGATGCCTGCAACATAGGATTGAGCTTTTCTGCATCAGCTATGCCCCAGGTGTGGTTCCCTGCTCCTATTTTATTTTTCTAGTGAAATCTGCACAAATCTGGTAAATCACCTGGCATGCAACTCCCCAAAGTAAAGAAAAAATGGCACTCGCACTAATAATCTTTACAAGAAATCTGATGCCAGCATTCATAATACCTTTTCAGTCCTTGAGGCACACATAAAACTGTAACAATATGTCAAACCAACGTAAGTGGCAAAAAAACTTAACAAATACATGCTACACACTGGACAAAGCTTCTCCACTGGGGGATCCTTACCTTTCAGATTCTAAACAGGAATTCTGGAATCAAAATCCAAGAGCAAGCAAACCATGGATTTTCATCTTAAGAAGTGCACACTCCTGCAGGAGATGAAGATGGTATAGCTAGTCCCCTTTTATTCAAGTAATACACATGCATCCCCAGATGAAGATGATGATATCTTGAGTTCTTGCACAAGGAGAGCAGCTGTCAGAGTATGGTTGGCTGTACAAACATCAGTAATGAGCAGACTCCTAGACCTATTTAAATACCTTTACAAAGACTGTAGTTTATTCACATAAAACCCTATTTGCAGCACCAAAAAAAACAAACGACATTTTTATTACCAACCATATCAATGTCTTGGGAGATATTATTTGGGAGACGGGAAACTCATGAAATTAGAATGGAACACTAGAAAGGATGAAAAATTCAATACAAATACAATGCTATTTAAAGCATCATAGAAAAAGAAAGCAAATGTAGTAAAGTCAGAGTATGTGACTAGTCACAGATACTTAGTCAGGGCATATCCTTTATGGGGAGAAGGTGAAAAAGACAAAGAGAATTTTCTTAAAAAAATATGGGGAAGTAGTTTAAAGCCTGGGATTATTTATAAAAAAAAAAAAAAAAAAAAAATAGAAGGAAGGACAATTATGGATGTGTCATCCACTAGCATTCCTTGCATCACTGCAAATGTCTTGTATGGTATTTGAAATACAAAGCAGGAGCTCTAACAAAAATGAAGATGTGGAGAAAGTTTCAAATGCACTGACTGATAACAGAAAAATCTACACTAATGAAAATCCTGATTATTTCATAGTACTATGTTTTTGTATTTAAGATGTTGAGAAAAATTATTGGTATGATAGTTCATAGGTTCATACTAGGCTATCTGCCCTAGGGCATTTATAAGCTTAGACAGAGTGTGTTTGGCTTTCGCCATCCCTTGGAATGAGTATACTGTGCCCATTTTAAGGTTTAGTTTACTGTACCTCTGTCTAGCAGTGACACAGAAGTGACCCCCGGGGTAAACCCACGATATCCCATCCACTCGTCAAGATTTCTCTTGAAGAGAGTCAGTGAGGGGCTCTGCCTAACATGGACTGGGATTTTATTCCAGAGTGAAGGGAGCCTCTGGGTTATGAATCTGCCCCTCCAGCATGTCCTATTTATTCCTGTGCTGAGGTTCAAATCTCTTGCTTGCGTAGCTCTGGTGGATTTGGATTTTCTGAGGTGGAGCATGTCCATTAATTCCGGGTTGGACATGGCCTTGTACGTCAGGCATAGATCGCCTCTGAGTAGGCGGTATGCTACTGAGTAGAGCTGGAGTTTCTTTAGCCGGGCAGCATATGGCATATGTTTGAGTCCCTTGAGCCTCTTGGTGAGGTACTTTTGGGGTCTTTCCAATTGCTGCAGGTGTCGGGTAAGGTACATCCCAAATTGGGCACTGTACTCAATTATGGGCCCGATCTAGATGTGAATCTCTTCATGATAAGGTGGGCAATATAGAAGGTCTTTCTAACCACTTTGGAAATGTGAGTGTCAAACGAGAGGTTACTGTCAACTTGGGTCCCTAGGTCCCCAATTACTTCTTCCGTACTTAATGGATTACCACCTATGTGGTAATTTGTGGGCACTTTGTTTTTCCCAAAGGGTATGACTATACACTTTTTGGCATTTAGTTTAAGGCCATGGCTCTGGCACCAGTTTTCTGTTTCTATGAGACCCTTTTGAAGGATGCTTGTGTCCGCTGGAGAATCAATTATGGCTCCCAGTTTGCAGTCATCTGGGAACTTGGTCAGCCACAATCCTCCCATGTTAGCCTGTACCTCAGTAAAATAAATACCGAACAAGAGAGGTCCCAGGACCGAACCCTGTGGGACGCCACTTGTGACAGTCTGACATGGCTCCAGCAATTCTGACCTTGTGGGTTCTGTCCTTGAGCCAGTTTGCAACCCATCTTATGACATAGGGGTTTATATTTAAGCTGGAGAGCTTGTCTATGATGCCCGAGTGGGGTATTGTGCCGAAGGCTTTTGCAAGGTCAAGGTAGGCTGTGTGAACTACCTTACCCTCATCAATGGCATTGGTGATTGTTTCAAAGAAGTCGACCAGGTTCAAGAGGCAGAATCTGCCCTTAAAGCCGAATTGGGTAGGATCCAATGTCTGTAGGTCCCCAATGTCTGTTTATGAGTTCCATAATGATCGTCGCCATAGCTTTTCACACCAGGCTCATCAAGCTTATGGGGCGGTAGTTTCCAGGGTCCGTAGAAGCACCTCCTTTGTGGAGTGGGACCACTGTTGCTGTACACCATTCTTTGGGTATATATCCTGTAGTAAGGCTGAGATTGAAACAGCAGCCTTATGTGTGGGTTTAGCTCTTCTTGGAGTTCATGTAGCACGCAACCCGGGACACCATCTGGTCCCATTGATGCTGTGTTTTTAGCTTTGGAGAGGGTGGCTCTCCCCTGGGCATCTGAGATGTCAGGGACGCAACACTCTGCTGGGATAGATATTTGGCCTTTTGGGGGGGGGGATTTGTACTGAACCTATCTGCTAGAATGTTGGCAATGTCTGTGGGTTCAGTGTATTTTTTGTCATTTTGGACTAACTCTGAGCATATCTGGGAGTTTCCACCCAGGTTTCTAACATAACTAAAGAAAGCCTTGTGATTATCTTTAGTGTCTTGTGCAATTTTTCTCTCAAAGTTGGCCTTGGATGATTTTATGAGTGTTCGTAATATTTCGCTAGTACTGATCAGAGATGCCTTCCCTTTTAGGGATTTTGCTCTATTATGTAGTAGCTTCCTCCTTCTATTGTATAGCTTATTAATGGCTGGGGTCCACCAGACAGGACACCTGCCTTTGGGGGAATGGGTTTTGGTTTTATTTGGGATTGCATGATCCATGCATTCCTGTAGATGTCCATAGAATGCGTTTATAAAGGATTCAGCAGAATGGGCTGTGGTTTCCACTGGCCCGGGGGCCTTGAAGGATTCCACTTCGGTCTTAAGAAGTGTGAAGTCAGCTTTTGAGAAGTTCTTCACTGTGGTCTTCTGTGCTGGGGGTGGGGGCGGGATGTGGATTTCCAGGGAGATTAATTTATGGTCCAATCTTACCAATGAGGGGTATACTTCTGGTATGGAACATTGTGTCCCCATGTTTGTGATGATCAGGTCTAATATGTTTTCCCCTCTTGTGGGAGAGGTGACTAGTTGTTCCATAGCATTTGAGTTTATGAATTCTAGGAACCTTTGGGCTAGGGTGTTGGGGCTTGAGTAATGCTCCCAGTCTATGTTTGGGTAGTTGAAGTCTCCCAATATGATGGTGTTTGGAGAGACCTTCATATTCTCCAGTGTCTTTAGGAAGGCCGAGTGGGGTTCCTGAGTTTGAGAGGGTGGTCTGTAGCATGCTACAAACTGGAGGGCAGTTTTGCCCACTGTTAGTTGCACATGGATGGTCTCTGATGCTTCGTGCATTGCCACTAACCTGGAGGTGTGGGTATCCTTGATGAATATGGATACTCCCCCTCCTTTTGTTGTTCAGTCCAAGTTCTGGGGCCGAAAAGCATGATATGAGGTATAATCTGGTAGTGCTGGGGTGCTCTCGGGAGCCTTGAACCAGGTTTGTCACTGCACAGACATCGATGTTCTCCATACTGAGGAGGGCTTCGAGAACGTGCATCTAGAGGTTTAGACTTCTGGCGTTGAGCAGCATTACCCTTAGTTTCTTTCTACTTGTGTTTTTTTTTAGGGGGGTGGGTTTGTCTTTTGAGCCTTGCCTAAAAAAGGCACTATGGGGGTGGCAAGAGCCTTTGCCAATATCCGAAAGCCCAGGGGTGACAGGTGCAAGCCGTCCCTTGCGAAGCAGCATGGCTTGTCGAGCATGTCATCCCAAGCAGACAGACATTGGATCCCCTTAGAATGACACCAATACTTAAGCCAATTGTTAAAATTGATAATTTTGTCTTTGTACTGTGGTATCATTCTTGGTGAGGGTAAGATGCTGCTTAAGGACAGGGTCATACCGGCCTGGGCTACATAATCAGAGAGCTCCTCTATGTCTCTTTTCATGTAGTCCAGGGAGGTACGTCTCAAGTCATTCACACCAGCATGGACAATGACTGAGTCATATTTGTACCTGTTTTGGAGTGACCTGAGTGCTTGTGTTATGTGGCGGATTCTAGCGCCCGACAGGCAGCTTACTGTGACCTTTTCCTTGTTCAGCCTGGTGAGCGGGATGTCAGTGTGTCTGACTATAGAGTCACCTATTACAAGTGTATCAGGTATGTTGTTTAGCCTTAAGGGCTGTGACTGTTTGGCACACTGACTTAGTGAACTATGTGTTGCTTGTGTTTTGTTTTGAGGTAGTGGTTGCATGGATGTCTGCTTTGGAGGTCTCTCTTGCTTTGGCAGATTTTTATTAAGAGCCTCAGAGTATGTTTTTTGTGTGTTTAGTTTGCAGTTTAGTTTGCAGTTGTGGTAGGTCTATGTGAGACTGGATTTGTGGTGTGTGTGGTTACCTTCTCCTCCTGACTGGTTATGCCAGTACTGAGTCGAGAGAGCTCAGCCTCCAGTTTGGCTATATGGTTGCATCTCACATATATTTGTATTTGTTGGGAGGAGGAGAGGGTTGTCTGTGTACATGAGGCAGTTGTAACATTGCTTCAAGATTCCCAGATTCACCAGCTGAACTGGAGAGGAAGCCAGCAAATGTCCCTTCGACATGCCAGAATAGTATAAGGAACTGCTATGTAACTGAGTCAGGAAAGGACCTATAGGAGATAGGGTACTCAAGGGGATTTTAGGAGGATGTAGTTCTTTTTTTAGTTAAAAAGTGCTTAACTTATACAAAATACCTATAGGAGCAAGTGCGGGTTTTTAGATTGAGAATAGAATGTTTAGATTAAGAGTTAGAGCAGTTCTAAGGGAAAAAATGAAGAGCAGACTTTGTGGAGCCGGGAACACTTTAAACCTGATTAAGCGGAGCTGCCCGATGCTGCGCGCAAATTCGCACAAAAGTGCGCTACAGCAGGGTTTATAGCAGGGGGTTAGAAAGAGCTAGGAAATGGCCCAAAACGGCCAATAAGCTACAAGTTACTGGGCTGGAACCACTCCTTTAGGGACAGATAGGCTGCTCAGAGCTCCCCACTCCCACTGGTGAGCAAAGAAGCTTCTTCCTATCCAAACAAGGATATGGGCAACACAGGAACTGTGACACAGCCCAGAGATCAGCAATACCTGAAGACTGGACTATTCTAGTTCAGTAAAGGTGGGAAACAAGGATTTTTTTTTTTTTTTTTTTTTTTTTTTACAAAGTAGCAGAAAATAGATACAGTAACAAGTAAATGCTTTAAATCGGCTAGCGCAGGAAAACAAACTGTAATGCAGTAAATCAACTTTGCAGAGCTTATTTAGTTATAGAAACTCGCTTTTCAGCGAGAAAAAGCAGTCGGAAATAAGTAGCCAAAAAATAATTATAAATAAATGGAAAGTCACTCTTCCACTTGCTGCTGCTTGTGGAACTCAGCAGGACACCACAAGGAGCTGTGCTGAGTCAATTACAAGCGCTAAAGCGGGCTTTATAGCAGTGGGTTAGAAAGAGCTAGGAAATGGCCCAAAATGGCCAATAAGCTACAAGTTACTGTGCTGGAACCACTCCTTTAGGAACAGATAGGCTGCTCAGAGCTCCCCACAGATTTACTTCCTGGAAAAGTATAGTTACAGAAAAGAAAACAAATGTACTATAAGGAAAAAACTTGTTAGATTGTTCTTTGGAACAGGCTTCTTATTCACATTAAGCAGAGCCCTTCCTTGTTCCTCTTCAAAACAAAATTCAGATCAATGGACGGCAAATTGCCAATTCACGCCTGGGGTAGTGAATATGTCCCTTATGGACTGGGCCAGTTCTGTAAGAAACTCAATACACAGGCACAAATCCATGACTTCCTCTTGCCCCTAGAGTCTATACAGTGGGTAAAATCGGGTTATAATGGCTAGGCTTGTATGGGTCGTTAAGCAGTTAGCTTAGTAATCTTCTACGAACTTATAAATCTGGATTTATTTGATGGGAAACTACATGTAAAACTAACAGTAAAAGCAGAATTTAAGCACAAAGTTACTCAAGAAAGATTAAGCTTTGTGAATCTAATGAACATAGGATACAGGCTTTATTGCCATAGCTGTCATTAATGTTGGTTTACAATGGAACCAGTAGTATGGGGTTTGAATCCCACCACTGGTCTTAAAATATAAAGGGCAATTAGCCTTAAGAAGGTAAATGTACATTGCTGCCATGATTTATGGTCAGTGCCTACCAAAACCAACATGTTTAGAACTGTACAGCTAAAAATCAGAGTTATAATCACTGGCCCCTCTGTTTATTACAGTTCTCCTCAAAGTAGTAAAGTAGAGAAGAAACAGTAGAGCAGTTTTTGGAATGTAAAACAATACAGTGATTCTCGAATTTAGTAGTAGTAATGTTTAACTGCATAGCATTATGTAATTAAAACAAAAGCAAACATTAGATTTTGGTTAACTATTAGGAAGTTTAATACAAGAGGATTAATAAAATAAGTTAATATGTATGGGTCCAACTAATTAGGAAGGTGTAGGGATTTTGGACTATAAAGAAGGCTTACATAAACATTGTTACTCTTTACTAGAAATGGATATTAGAGTCCGAAAATGTAGACAATACAGACAGAAATAGAAAGCATTACATTACTATACAAATTTTATTGTAAAATATAAAATTCCCTATTTTTTTTTTTAATTTAAACATTTGCGGTTAGGTTGCATTTATATAGTTGAAAGGTTAATAAAAATACACTAGATGGCATTATTTTATACTTAAAACCAGAAAGGGATATTATAGTGGTATGGAACAGAGATATTTCATATCTTTTTGGGATACAAAATTAATGAAGCTAAAACAAAGGCAATAGTGGTAAAGTATGCATTTGCATACAAATTGGTTCAGCAATATCCATACTTATGGAAACATGACAAAACGAAGTATTTATCAGTTTGGATTAAAATGATTCTGATGTGGCAGCCAAGGATATGTGGGAAGAGAATCAAAAGAAAAAACAAAAACTGAAAAAATGGAAGATCTGTTAAACGGATACTGAAAGTACAATACAAGCAGTTAAAATGTTTTTATCCCCTTTAGTCTCATACACAGGTCAGACATATTTTTATCAACCAGAATAGAAATTGCAGATAGCAATTAAGAAAGAGCTAAAGGATTTTATCTGGGAGGGTATATAGCAAGAGTCAAGTGGGATAAGCTTATTCTTCCAATAGAACAGGGCAGATTGGAATTACCAGATTTCAAGAGGTATTTCAGAGCAACACAGTTAAGGCTCATATTCATAGCTCAAGCAGAAAACTATCATTTCAAAGTGGAAAGAGATGATGATGAAACAGGGAGGAAGCTCAAGAAACAAGGAGAGACTGTTATTCTTAAAGGTCTGCTTCCAAAATTCAATCATACACATTATGTTCCCAAAGTAGCAGAAAGTATTCTAAGAACTAAACCAACAAGGATTGCAGAAAGGAAGTTATGGAAATAGGGATGACTGCAATTAGGGATACAGCCAATAGGCAAGAGGGGGCTGGAATTCATTGGAGAAAACTGGCAAAGGAACCAGGGTATTGGGAGCAAATAACTGGAGTGGGAAAAGTAATAGAATGGGAAGACACCAACAACTTATTTGGACTGCAGGTTAGAGATAGTCTTCCCTATCAACGGTCAATATCAGAGTATAACCAAAGAGAAAGAAATAGGGGGTCCTAAATGAAAGACCAGTACTGGTGGAGTTTTTAGTAGAATCTACAACAGATGCTGCCATTAAGAAAGGAATATAGAGCATATAAAATATTGCATGATAACATTACAAATCAGAGGTGGTTAAAAAGGATTGGGAAGAGAGACTGGATAAGCAATTACCAAACAAACAATGGGGAGGGGGGGGGCTATATGTACGTCGCCCAAATATGCAACAAAGTCTGGAAGAATTAGGATCTTTGCTTGGAAGTGTTTACACAGATATTTTTATACCCAAAGTAGATTCCAAATAATTTTTCCTTGGGTAGAGAACAAATGCTGGAGGTGTGATGGGAAAGAAACCGGTAACTGGGAACATTTTCTGGGAATGTAATGAGTTGGCAAACTTTACAGATTCCTTGTGGCCTGCTCTGTCAGAACAGCTGGGTGAGCAAATTGGTGCAACTAGGGAAATTATTTTTGAGTTAGGATACAGAATCAGAGTTGCCAATGTATAGCGAGGCCTTGCTGAGTCTAATTATGAGGGCTGCCAAAAAAGCAATTACTAGAAAGTGGAAATCAAAGCCTAAACCAACTTTACTAAAAGTAGCCAAGACAGGAACAAGAGATAAAACAACTGGAATTGGGATCTTTAGAAAGGGTAGGAACAAATACCATAGGAAAAATTGAGAAGTGTGGAATCAATACATGCAGAGGAGGAATGAGGTTTAAAAGAAGGCAGGAACTGAATGAGAGAGGTAATGGTTAATTGACAATGACCAGATATGTGATGTATAATGTTTGCAGCTACAGTTGTATCAGTATGGTTTGTAATGTATAATGTTTGCAACTGATTTTGTGCCAGTAAGATTGCCTATGTCATATTATGATAATTTAAGAAAGAGGTTTTGGATAAAAAAAAAAAAAAAAAAAAACACACACACACACGGGTAGATTCCCAAAGCTATGGTTGGGAGGATGGATTTATACAGCATTAGGACCAGCTATAAGACCCTGCAAAACAGCAGTGGCAAAGCCAGCTATGGATTTAGAGAAAATTGGAAAGTGATCATGCTTGGTAAAAGTATGAACTGAACTCTAGGTAGCAGCTTCTAGAATATCCCTGGTAGGAACACCTCTGAGAAAGGCTGTAGAAGCAGATGTAGCCCTGGTGGAATGAGATCTGATCCCCTGGGGGATAGATTTTCCATGGTGCTTACAGCAGAAATGAATACAATGGCTTATCCATTTAGAAACGGTTTGCTTTGAAATAGCCTTCCCCTCTGCCCCTGCAGCAAATGCTACCAACAGTTGTTCAGATTTTCTCCGAAATTTAGTCCTGTCCAAGTAAAATCTAAGCTGTGTGCATCTAATGAATGCAGACTCCATTCCCCCTTCTTCTGTGGATTGGGAAAGAAAGTTGGCAAATGAATGGACTGATTAAGAGCCACACTGGACACCACCTTAGGCATGAAGGATGGATTGGTCCTGAGTGACACCCTGTCCGCATGAAAGATGATGAAAGGCTCCACTGCCATAAGGGTCTGTAACTCAGATATCCTTCTAGCTGAAGTGATTGCTAAAAGGAAGGCTGTTTTCCAGGAAAGAAAATTTTAAGTCTGCAGTAGCAGCTGGCTCGAAAGGAGGTAGAGTGAGTTTCTACAATACAAAGTTAAGGTCCCAAGCAGAGGTTGGAGCTCTCCTGCGTGGTCTTATGTCTTTGGCCCCTCTGAGATACTGCTTTAGCAGAGGATGAAAGAAGGGGGGGGGTTCTGTGTTGTAATGAGCTGAAATGGCTGAGGCATGGATTTTTATGGAAGAAAAAGACAGGCCCTTGGTGAACCATCTCAGTTAAGTATTGCAAAATCTGAGGTAAATTGGGCGCTGCTGTGCTCATCCCTTAAGATTGATTCCAGGCACAGAATCTTTTCCATTTGTCGGCATAAGAGTTTCTAGTACTAGGTCGTCTTGCCTCCAAAATGATATCCATTACAGGCCAAAATGATATCCATTACAGGTTTGCTGAGGGATGGTAAGGGGGAATTTAAATGGATTAGCCAAGCTGCAAGATTCAATGTTTGGAGCCGAGGATGCAGAATTTGGTTCTCCTGCTGAGACAGTAAGGAAGTTGTCGGAGGCAGGTGCCATGGAGAGATTTGTGACACATTGCACAGGAGTGGGTACCAGTGTTGGAGAGGCCAGTCTGGAGCAATCAAAATCGTTTTGGTTTGTCCTGTTTGACTTTTAGGAGAACTTTGGAGAGCAGAGGCAGAGAAAGAAGGCGTAGACTGATAGGTTTTTTCAGCTGAAGGACAGAGCAGAGCATCCACTTTCCAGGCTTTTTTTGTGAGGAGTTCTTGTGCAATTTGTCCAACTGGTAGTTCTAGGGTGAGGCAAATATCTTGGCTCCCCCATTTGCATGTCAACATGTTGAAAATCCATGGTTCCGGTTTCCATTTGTGTGTGTCCATGAGATTTCTGCTTAGGTTCGTCTGCCAGAATATTTAGCTTTCCTGGCAGGAATTGAGCTTGTAGTTGTACTTGGTAGAGCAAGGCCGTGTTCCACAATGCCATGGCTAGTCTGCAGAGGGGATAGGAATGTGTACCCCCCCCCCCTGCTTGTTTATGTACCACATAACCGTGGTGTTGTCCATCTTTACCATTAGCTGTCCTGGATGAAGGTAGTCCTTTGAAGGCTGTCGGTGCATTCTGTACAGCTAGCATTTCTTTTTGATTGATATGAAGGTGCATTTGATTTGGGCTCCATTTGCCCTGAATGCACTTCCCTGCCAAATGAGCCCCCCATGCATAGTCTGGATGCATCTGTAGTTAGGGTTTGGGTGGCATGGGGTGGTGTGCATGGCAGTCCTTTGTTTTGGTGACAGACCTCTGCCCACCATAGGAACTCTAGGTGCAGGAAAGCTATGATAGGAATCATTGTTTGAAGGCTGTGACAATGTTGACTTTTTAAGTACCATTGAAGTTTCCTCATATGCAGTCTTGCATATGGAATTAGAAGCATGCAGGAGGCCATGAACCCCAAGGCTTGCAGTATTTGTCTTGCAGATAGCAGGGTTTTTGTGGCCAGCTGTTTGAAGTCGCCAAATATTTGCTTTTCTGGCGCAGGAAAAGCCATCTGGACAGTTGTATTCAAGCTTGCACCCAGGAATGTAATTTTTTTGAGAGGGTACCAGTTGTGATTTATTTTCGTTTATGGTGTTACCCTAGACAAGTTAGAACCCTTTTTTTTTTTTTTTTTTTTTACAAATGTCAGATGTTTTAGAAGAATGGCCTGGTTTTCTGACTGAATTAGACAATCGTCCAGGTATGGATATATCTGAATATTTCTTTGCCTGCAAAATGCAATTACTGGAGCCAGGCACTTTGTGAATACCCTGGGCGCAGTAGACAAGCCAAAGGGCAGTGCAGAGAACTGATAATCAAATAGCCTGCTTTGAAGCGTAGGTATCTTCTGCAAGATTCCCTGACTGGGATATGCAGGTAAGCCTCTTAAATCTAGAGTTGCCAACCAGGAATCCTTGCCTAGCATAGGAAGTAACTGGTGAAGAGTCAGCATCTTGAATTTTGGAATGTGCAGAAAGTTGTTTAGAGTGGACAGGTCCAGAATTGGACACCATGATTTGGTCTTTTCTGGGTACCAGGAAAAGTCTGGAATAGAAACATGGTCCCTTTTCCTCTTTTGGCACTAGCTGAATAGCCCCCATGTTTAGGAGGGAAAGTACTTGTTTTTGAGTCTCTGCCCACTGATTTGGGGGCAGGTCTGGCCACTTGTTTGGAGTTGGTAACGTGTGGAAATGAAATCTGTATCCCTAGGACATTACATTTAAAACCCATTTGTCCTGGGTTATAAAAGTTGCCAGTTTTTTGCATGAAGAGCCAGTTTTTCCCCCAAAGGGGCAGCTAAGAGGTAAGTGCTTGGTAATTTTAAAGGAAAGTAATTGATACTGTTTACCATAGGGTGGTGTTTTGCTATTTCCAGATTTGGAAGTGGAAGCACCCCATTGCTTAGCTGTGAAAGTCCCTTGGCACTGTAACCTGGTGCTTTTGGAATGTCTGGGTTTGGCTTGAGTAGCTCTGGAAGGAGCTGGAAAGGACCAGTTCTTAGTAGGCCAGTGCCTACTAAATCTTGAAGGTTGTACCTGTAAGAAATATTTTACAGTTTGCATAGATTTAGCCTCATCTTCCATCTTTTTTAAAACTTCAGCCTTATTGCTGAACAGATGGTCCTGCTGCAAAGGAGCAAAGGCCTGCGAATCAGAAGTAGCGGGTATCAGGGGCTACGTAAGCATCTGAGTACCGGCGAACTGGCGACTGTCCTAGTGTCATTGACAGTTTTGGACCTCAATGGCCTGTGTCTTTTTCTTTGCATTTTTTCAGTATTCTGGTAGTCAGATGGCTAACCAATGTAATTTCTAGATAATTAAACAGAGAACCAAAATATTTAGAAGCAAAAATGTACCAACGACGGACAGTGCGCTGATTAAATAAAGCGCAAAACCGACAGCAAGGTACATCGTGGTCAGGGCCTAGGCAAGGAATACAGTACAAATGAAAATCCTTGAGGTATTTGCTTCCCACATGTAATACAATTATTAACTTTTACCAACATCGGTAAGGAGCAAGAAAGATTCCCCAACAGGGTACTTAGCTTTTAGTTGAATACTTTGGTTCTGAAACTTGAAAATGAAAATTTTAGGAGTCGGCCGACCGGCACTTGTGAAATGCTTCTGCTTCGGGCACTGCGCGGCAAGAAAGACTGATGTAATGGCGTCGGCTGCATATTTTATACCCCTGAAGTCATGGAAGAAGGGATAGCAACCGACGCAGGACCCAAGACTTTGTTAATCAGGCCGACTGAGGGCAACCTGCCAGCAGATTACCCAAATGTAATGACTGCAACAGTGAAACACGAACATCTGGCCCCTCCTGGGGAGGGTGATCAATATTCAGAAAGCAATGAGGCATTAAGGACTCATTGCCAAACTCTCATGACTTCTTCACAAAGTGCAAAGAATCCATGTTCTCTCTTCCTTACTGCTTAATGATGTACCAGAGAATGTCTGCGTGGGTAGTTGTGAGCTTCTTGAGGCAAAGAATCCTGAACAAGTAGCAATGTCAGCAGTACAACTCTCCTCTAAACACATTTAAGTGCAGCAAGACTCCTGAGGTTTGAAGGAACCTGGACTGTCTAGCTTCTCCAATGTTTACCCAGGAACAGATGTATAAGTGGCAACTAAAGCCAGAGAAATGTGGAAAAGAAACAGATTTCCAATCACTGGTTGAGTGGGATCCACCTATCAGAATGGCTGTGAACTGCAAGAAAGAAACCACTGGACTTGGTCAGTACACATTAGTTCCACATGAAGTGCATCATGGGGTACCATAGAAACTGATTGCACCATAAAGCCCAAGTCTTTGAGGCAAGTTTCTACTGGACAAGTCTTTGGTGAATGAAACACCATCAATTCCAGGACAGATTAATAGAGGCAACAGAACTACAATTCAAAGGCCCATGTCTGAAATAGGCCCTGCCCCAGTTTTGTATAAAACTCTGTGCTATTGAGACACTAAAGTCCCTTACAACCGTTTTAGCTCTAGAGGGAAAATGAACTTGTCCTGGGCCAATAAGGCCCAACAAAGGAATGTGTCCGGACAGTAAGCAATATAGAAGAGGCTTTGTTCCAGAACACATGTCATTTTCTGAGATTCACTGTGATTTCTAGGAAATGAACAACATGAGCACAGATTCTGTACCAGACCCATCAGAGAAAACAGTAAAGAACCAGTCTTCTAAGTAAAGGAAGATCTTGGCTGACCCCCTAGAGTCTCTGGTGAGCTATTTCCATGGACATACACTTAGTAAAAACTCTGGAGGCAGAAGTGAAAAATAACAGAATCCAATATTAACAGTAGTTTGATTTAGAAGCACAGGTACTCCCTAGATGCCTTTGCAATCAAAGGTTCAAAGGGCACATCCAAGCAGGAAATGGAAACTCCTTGTACTGAAGGTTTCTTACAAATTTTCTTAAGTAATGGCTGAGAAGAGTAAGATGGATCTCCTGACTGACTTAGAACACTAGTCTAAAGACTTTCAGGAAAAAGATCTACCATACACGTTTTTCTATGTCAGTGTTTAGGGGCCCATGTAAATTCTGAGCACACAACATCTGAAGGTGTTACCTCACTCATCTAAACAAATGAGGCAATGTGCATGTCGGTATAAGGAAGAGACCAACTGCATGCACACCTTCTAAAATAAAGACTGAGATATCAGCAAAGTTCTAGACCCAGTAGTGCAGAAAGGTAAAGAACAACATTTCCTTCTGAAAGGCACACACACTTTCTCACAATAGGGAAAAAAAAATTAAAAAATTAAAAAAAAAAAAAAGTTATGTACTCACCATAAAGTTCCATCTGTGTTGTCCACTTTCATTCTTCAACAATTGGGTTCAGATCCGATCCTCAGATCAGACTGGACTGTTGTTTTCACCTCATGACCACTAGCAAATTCTCGAGCTCCTCCCTTACCCATAATGCTGTATTCCCCAACAAACTTGTTTGTTGGCTTATAGTATCAAAAGAAATATTAACATTCGGGTAACAGAACTCCATATCTGGAGCTCAACATAAGGAACACTGGTTTCCTTAAAAGATTTTGCTCTTCCAGAAGTCATTAGTTAAAAGGCAGGGGATTGGTGGGAGGGGAGTTGAAGAAGAATAAAATATGGACAACACAGATGGAATGTTATGGCGGGTACATAACTTTTTTATCTCATGCTATTAATTTTCATTCATTCCTCAACAACTGGAACAGATTCCCTACTACCTGAAATCCTGGGAGGACTCTAAGGAAGGATATTCCTTAGTACAGCTGAACCAAAAGCTGCACTTCCCCCTCAAGACCAGATCCAATCTGTAATGAATAATAAAGGTACAAGTATTAGCCAAGTAGCAGCCACACACACATCATCCATGGAAGCCCGGATAAACATATTGAAGGCACTACCATGGATCTATTTAAATGAGCTCTCAAAGGTACAGTTTGTTGTAGACAAAGAATAAACAAATCGGTCAGTCAGCCATCAGGCTAAGGTTACCTTTGTGACCATTTTGGCTAATTTGGAATCCCCAATGGAGATGAACGGTTTGTTTTTCTGAAATTTTTTGTTCTTTGTAAGTAAAAGCGCAATTGCCTATGAATGTCCAGTAAATGTAACAAATATTCATCTTAGTTTGTAAAATTTGGAAAGAAAACTGGCAAATTAATAGATTAGTTGATGTTTTATTCTAACACCACCTTAGGAAGGAAAGGAGGATTGGTTCATAAAGCTATACTACTCCTTATGAAACACTAAGTAAGGAGGTTTAGAGGACAATGCTTCTGATCGTCTTCTAGCAGAGGTGATTACTACCAAAAATAGTTTTCCAGGTCAAAATTTTAGCTCGCATTTAGCTGCTGGTTCAAAAGGGGAATGAATTAAGGCCTGTAATATCAAATCTAAATCCCATGGTGGAGTTGGATCCTTATAAAGAGAAGGGTACCCCTCAAAAAGACCTTAAACAAAGTTTAGATGAAACCAAGGAGGAGCTTTCAATCTCAATGTGAAAATTAGAAATGGCAGCTAGCAGTAACCTAATAGTTGAGGAACTGGCTCTTTTTTGAAACTTGTTGCGAAAAATTCAACACTATGGACTGGTGCTGAAAAAGGATAAATATGTTTCTGCTGTGCCCAAAAAAAAAATATCTTCCATTCACTTCTGTAGATTTTCTCTGTGGAAGTTCTGTGGGAAGACAAAAGTATATGACAAACAGGGGAAATGCTGTCTGGCTTGCAATGGAAGTGGAGAAACCATGCGGTCAGTTTTAGGCTTGAGATAACTGGATGAATCATTCATGTTGGGTGCAACAGAAGGTCTGGAATTGGATCCAGAATCCAAGGAGGGTAGACTACATTAGGCCAAAGAAAGGGAAACCAAATTTGTCAAGGCCAGTAAGGGGCAATGAGGATGACTTTGCTCTTCAACTGGGATGCTTTTAGTAGAAATTTGGGGATTAAGGGAGTTGGGGGGATAAGCATAGGAGGAGACTGGGGGGGGGGGGCAATCCACGACTCCCCCAGCAGAGGGAATTAAGGGAAACAATCTACTACACTTTTTGTTAAGGGAAGATGCAAATAAATCAAAGCATGGCTTGTTGAAGAGACCACTCATGAAGTAGTAGAATGGACCTGCTAAACTTGTCTGCTATCATGCTGGATTTCCCCAGGATGGGCACTGTTGTCAGAAATCAGCTGGAAGAGATCGTCCATTGCCAAACTTGAGAGCTCCTCAACACAGGGGATAAGATCTGGTTCCTCCTTGTTTGTTGATGCACTAAACCACAGACATTTTCTGTCTGAATTACAATTTTCCCGAAAGGGAGAGAGTCTTGGAAAGCTTGCAAAACTAACAGCACTGCTCTCATTTCCATAACACTGATATGCATATTGGCCTCTTTGGGGGATTATATAGCTTGCATTGGTTTTCCAGGAAATGCCCCCCCCCCCCAACTAATCTGGGATGCATCCATGGTCATTATGGCCTTGGACTAAAAAATGAAGGGACATCCTTGTAGAACCTGATCTGAGCAGATACACCAAAGATATATTTTGCATGCTTTGGTAATCCTCATCTCAGTGGACATATGCTGATGAAGAATGGACCACTGAACTACTAACATCACTGAAGAATCCTCATAGGATATTTTGCTAGGGGAACTAGAACTATCACTGCAGACATCGATCCCAAGGCTTGTAGAATCAAAAGGGCCAAAACTGAGGAATAAATTATCTTTCTGACCTGGAATCAGATAGTCTGTACCCTTGGAATAGGAAGACAAGGCTGTCATGGATAATGTGTTGAAAATCGTTCCTATTACAACCAAGAAGTTTTATAATTTATGGTAATCCCCAGCAGGGAATAAGTCTGGTGTACCCAGTCTTGAGCCCTTATTAGTAGATGCCTGGTCGGAGCAGTTAAGATACAGTCAGTATGAAACACTCAATCCCTGCAGTCTCATTTGAGCTGCTACAACTGCCATGCATTTGGTGAACACACAGAGGGCTGAGGTGAGGCTAAAGGGCAGTGCTCTGAACTGGTAGTGACTGGCTACCAGCCGAAAGTGCAAGTACCTTCTGAATTGTCTGTTCATTTTTGTGTGCTAGACCTGCAGGATGCATTCTATGAAGCACATCCAGTTATCCTTGCTCAAAAAAAAAAAAAAAAAAAAAAAAAAAAAAAAAAATCGAGAATAGACTGAACCATGATCATCTGGAACTTGGTATGTCAATCTGTTCAGACTGCTGAGATCCAAAAATTTGTCTCCAGTCCCCTGTTTTCTTTGGCACTAAAGAATATTGAGCAAGATCTGGATTCTATCTGGTCTGGTGGGAACTCATGTATGACTTTTTTTCTAGCAGCTTTTCTATTTCTAGTGTTGCTGCTCATCTCCAACAGGTGGAACAACTGAGAATTTTGCATACAGGTGAAGGTAGTACAGAAAAGGAAATTATATAACCTTTGCACCCAAGTACCTTTTGTAATGTCTAGTCAGGCTGTTTGGTGCAGGGATAAAACAACCTCCAACTGTCACCAGAGGTGGTAGGGTGCGTCAGAGAAGGAATCTCTAGACCCCCCTGGTTCTGCTGGCCTCCTCTGCTACATGGCTAGCATCTTCCATTGAAGTTCCCTCCTCTGCCCCTACAGGAATCATCTCCACGCAGATCTTGGAAAGGACCATGGACCTTTCTGAACCACATTTTCTGACTTCCTCGATGATTCCTGGAAAAGGACCTTTGAGTTGTTGAAATACATACACCCACTCCAGAGAGGGTCTTTCCCATCTTGCTCACACCTGGAATGTGTGCATCTTACCTTGGGGCCAAACAAACAAGTTTCATCAAAAGGTGCACTGATGAAGGAAGACTTTAAGAGCTCTGCAAAGTCACACAAACACATCCAGGCATGCCTCCTAATGGAAATGCCTGAACCTGCAGCTGTTGGTACCTTCAGCCGCATGTAAAATGAGCTTCATGGTTGAATCAGTAATCAACTGTAGGGTAGCCAACTGTGAGCCACAGTAGTCTGAGCCTCAGTAGTCTGAGCCTCAGAAGTACTGGTCACAGCAAGGGGATTTGGAGAGTTCCTTAACCAAATCCCTCTGCAATCTAAGTGTGCCAAATAATTGAGAGATCTCAGTGAAATGTCACTGAAACAAACATGCTTCCAAAATCTGTCTAACACCCTCGACTACCTGTTGGGGGGGGGGGTGGACAGTAGAACTCTGTTCTGTGGCTTCCTTCTTGGTGGCCGCTGCTGACACGACCATGGACTCTACTGGTAGTCCCTTGCTTCAAAATTCCTTTCCTTGAGGTGGTGCCAAAATATGGACTGGTCTTTGGGGGATCAGCTCAACTGCCTGGCTCCTTCCACACCCACCTAGAGATCAAGTCCATGCTACCCTGCTGGGTAGCCTGAACATTTTGGATTGGCTGTCCCTGTGGAGTAGAGTGATAAGGCTCAAGGCGCAGAGACAAACAGGATCCAGATAAGAGATCAGAGGGTTGAGGAAATGTCTGTCCTGTAGAAGCAAAAAACACTCTCTCCACTACCTTGAAACCAGAATGCCCAGCAAAAAGGAGGTCAACTGATCCAAGAAGCCAAGCCAACCTCTATGGTTACTCCTACCCCAAAAGGCAGTCCAACTGAGGCAGAGGTTGGAGCAGAGCTTTCCAATGCCGAACCTCCGAGGGACAGAGATAGCTCCAATAACTTTGGAGTAGACTCTAACACTTCTGATCCGAAAGGGACACTTTGGCTCCAAGAGTCATTCATCTCAAAACACACTCAGAGCTGGTGCACTCAAAGAAGGCTTCAGAGCCAAAGATACTATGATCTTTGGATCAGACCCAGATGGTCCCAGAAAACTCAGATCCAAGGCCTCTGAAACCATGAGAAGGATTGGAGAAGGAGCAGAAAACTGCTGATGTAGATCTGTGGAGGGCTTCCTGTCCCGAAGGGGTAAGAGCTGGAAGAACTCCCATCTGAATCTGTATGAAAGAAACTTCCTCTTAATTCTATCCACATCAGCTACAGTCAGACTTCTGGAGGAATGAGACAATAAGGCCACATTGGGAGACCTGGAATGCCAGCAAGACTCCAAATATGGAGACTGGACACAAGAGGGTACCGAATCAATGAAGAATATCTAATCCTAGGTAAAGGCTTTTGATCCAATAATAGATGATCTGAGGAAACCAATGTCATGTCTGATGCTGGCTTTGGTGAAGGAGCAGTCTTTTTAGATCTAACTTTTTATGTTTCTTCCTTGGAGGCTCCACCATCAGATACAATGAAGGGGTGGACAGATCTGAAGGCTTTCTTGATTGTTTCTTAGACACAGATTTGGGGGGTTGAGCCCCAGACAGTTTCTGATGAAGTGCTAAGATGGCAGTGCCCTGAATGACAGCATCTAGTCTGACTCCTGAATACATGTTTTTTTTTTTTACTCACGTGGTTTTGTTAGTATGGCCATGCTGTGAACCATTTTTGTTGTTGGGAGTGTGGCGAATGCAACAGTGGTGTTTTTCTGCATGGTTCTGGTGGATATGCAGGGATTTGGGATTGTTTTTTTTTTATGACAGTTCAGGTGACCATTTTTGTCTTGGGCCTTCAGAGAAGATGGTTGTAACGAGTGCAGGAATCACAGCCTGGCTTGTGGATTTTGGACTCTGGTTCTGTTGGGTTGAGACTGCTCCGGACTTTAGAATGTTGCTGGTGTTGGTGGACTGAGCTGACAATCTTCGGTGAAGATGGTATGGAAGGACAGTACTGTTGTGGCCACTGTAAATCGTTCGGTCCTCAGGTAGTAGTGTGCTGGTAGAAAGGATTGGAGTGACCGAAGATGAAAGGACTGGGACTTTGGAGCATTTGTTGAGATTTGAGATGGAGCTGGTGACCGTGTAGATGGCTGCGGTCACTGAAAATTGCCACTGGGCTTGGGAAATTTATTTGCAACTTTGATCACTGGACTCTGTTGTTGCTGTTGCTACATGAACTTTGAGAAACAATTTCTTTTAGTGGTGCACTTGTTGTATGGTCTGAATGACAAAGTTCTACTTGACGTGACTAGAGAAGATTGAAGGAAGAAGCCTTGTAAAATCAGCTTATTCTTATGGTTCACAACAGCCCAAGGATTAAAAGATTTACATATATCACCTTCAAGATGCTTAGGGCCTAGACAATAGACACAAAGCATGAGTCAGAGAGCCGTAACGTATGACCGTACTTCTGACACTTTTTAAAACCAGATGGTTTTGCAGACATTTTTTTTAAGCTAGAAAAGGGAAAAGAAAAGAAAAGGAGATACAACAATGGCATCAAAAACTACACTAACATGCAAAAGGGAATAGCAAAAGAAAAAAATGTACCAACAATGGTAAAAAGAATTGCACTAAAGTGTATTAAGGGAGGAAATATATAAACTACCAAAGAAAGTAATTAGATAGAGAAATAATACAAAGACTTCTGTAATTCTGAACACAAAAATTGAGAGCTCACAGCAACCATGTTCGAATGTGAAAGAGGCAAACGGGATCTGGGTTATGTTAGAGGATAGAGCTTGAGTGCGTGCTAGTGACCACAAAATAAAAATACCAGCTGAGCAGGATCTGAGGATCAGACTTGAACCTATTTTCTGATGAATGAATGAAAACTGACATCAGATAAACAGATAAAAAAGATAACTCACTGATATGTTACAAACAGTTAGAAACACAGTTATAATACTGACAAAAGTCAAAACGCAGCAGAATATATGTGAAACATTGCAAAGAAGAAATGAGTAGTCTAGCATGTAAGGTGCAGGGTGCAAGGGGAATGGCTTTTGTCAGCCCAGTTCATCTACCAACCATTCCCAATTACTATGGCATCAATCCCAGTTTGTTATGGCAGATAGAACTTTAGACAAAAGGGTTTCCTTAAACTCACACTGACCATTAAAAAATATTCCATTTAGGATTATTACTATTTATTTTCCTCCTACTGCAGTGCTTGCCACATCTGAATGACATGACTTATTATATCATCAATGGTGATGTTGACATTACATGCAGCTTGTAAACTGAAATCCACATATTCTCCATTGTATGACATCTTTAGAGTGGCAACAATGTCCCAATTGTATTTAAATTTACAAACAGCAAAAAAAGGTATTTTATTTACTTTGGCATAATAACCATGACAGAAAACAATGAATGTCAAACAGGATCTTAAGTAAAAATAAGTAGTCCATTACTATCACCATCTCGAAAAGCCTTCACTTGTTATCCTTTCTTACAGACCATTGGTACCACGCTATACATCATCTAACTGGCAATGCAGGGCACAATTCATATTAATCTAAAAGCAATTGTGGACCTTCAAGTCAGGAAGTATTGGGACCGAACAGCTGGTGATTGTTAAGAGAAAACGTTTTAAAAACATACTGTTATTTGTCTTTTTCCTCTTCTTGCAAAGTGAACATGTTATTTGTTGGGATATGCCTAACAAAGATGAGCCTCATCTGTGAACAAAATGCAGCATTGCTTATAAACCTGAATAATATTTGTTTTCTGCATTTCAGAATAAAGAGATTTGGTTATAGCTTGGTGAAGCCTGGGATAAGGACGCATGGCCGAGTAAGAGTTAATTTACTGAAGCAGGCTGTGTCTCCTGGAAAATTTGAGCTACCATTGTTGAACTGAACATTCTGTACTAACTGTTGGTTTGAGGTGATTTGTGATTATCATGTTTATCACAGGTGTTTTCCATAGCCAACTGTCAACGGTCAGAAATGTAACAAAAAGTTGTTTTGCTTGCAGTATAAAAGTTGATGTCAGTAAACAAGTTGACCAGAGGAGATAGTCTTGGCCAACATGCTGTGTAATCTGGTTAGCTGCTAATAAAGAAGTTTTTCATCACCTGAGGCAGATGTGACTCGTTTGAATTTTTCTTCTGACATTTTGATCCTTCGGACCGGAAACCTCTACGAAGATACAGATCAGACCGACAGAGACCGAAAAACCTGTGCAGGTGAGGGTTTCTCATCTTAAGATTCCCTCGACTGAAAGCCCTCCGACTGATTTGTCGTTGAGAGGAGGCCGGCTGCTCTCTGATCCCTATATCAGAGGGACGGTTTCTGAACCAAAAGGGGAAACGGAGTCTCATCTGGTTCAGGTAGGATGAAAACTAAATTTTCTTTAAATTTAATTTAATCTTGTCGACAAGGGTTTTACTTTTAGTTAACGGTGGGTAGGATTACTTGTTAAGATTCTTTTGTTAGGATCACCCGTTAAGACAGCCCCATTTTATAAGCAGCCCTGTAAAGTAACTTTGATACAGTCCTAAAATAAGAAATCTAGGGGAAACAAGGGTTCAAGTTGCTGCAAGTGTAAGAGTGATGTCTGTTTAAATGTTGATGCTAAGTATATGAAAGGTTTAAACAAAAATAATGTTAAATTTTTGAAAAAGTGGAAGTTGAAATATGACTTTGATGGTACCCTGAATAAGAATGCTTGTGCAAAATTGGTTAGAGATTTGAAAAGAGATGCAGGAACTAGAACTAAAAAGCAAAGACAATTGGGATTTTCCCAAGCACAGAAATGGTTAGAAGCAGCAAATAAACGAGCTATAACAGAAAAACAGTGCCAGGAAAAAGAAAAATTAAATCAAAAGGGATCACTGGTGCCAAGTGGAAAAGTAGCTTTATTTTTAGATAAGGAGGATGAGCATACAGTTTGTGCGGTACAAAGGCAGGCAACTGCCCCACCGTATGGGGAAATTGCTGCTGCCGTACCGGCAGAACCTCCTCAATATCAGTCTGAAGATGTGGGATCTGTACAGCAGGGTGGGTTATTGGCTGCTCAAGGAAGCGTTGTGACCCCTCCAATTTACCCGCAAATTCCCGTAGTACCCAAGGTTGCTTTGCAATAGGTAGACCAACCTATGCAGTTAAGGTCAGGACCAGCAGGGCAAGGACATTGGGCCATTAAACTTTGACTACTCAGAAGCTCTTCCCTTAATACAAGTTGCAAACCCACAAGCAGGGGATGTTGGACAAGAGCCAACTATTTTAGTTTATCGTCCCTGGGCTACAGAGGATATAAAACGAGCTACAGGTGGTATTCCTCATCCCAAGGTTAATTTTCAAAAGTTTTCTGAGGACATAGTTGGTATGCATTTAAGTTATCATCTAAATGGTTTAGAAGTAGAACAAGTAGTGCGACAAATCCTGGGTCCAGATTGGCACTTAGTTTGTGGGGTACTTGGACATGTAAGGCAGATGACGGCACTACATTAAAGCATAATTCTGGGGTGTTAGACACGCGAGTCACTGATCTGTTAGAGAATTTCTGATAAGTGGCGTCCAAGAGCAGATTGGACAGTAATAAATCAGTGCATCCAAAATTATGATGAATCTGTAGATCACTATATTGTAAGATTGACAGAAGTGTTCATTAACCATTGTGGAATGATGATTCCGCAGGATCAGACCAATGATAGTCCGTATGAACAGCAATTGAAAAATGCTTTTCTTAAGGGTTGTAGGGCTCCAATATAACTAAGCATATGGTAGATCATAGAACATGTAGACTGCAACCTTTGTTTGAATATGCATGGCATGCTGAGCGACATTTCAATTTAAAAAAAAAAAGAAAGTACAAGTGTTAGCAGTAGGGGATGATGGTGGTATATTCTTGGTACAGGACCAAAGGGGGTAACGTGGTGGCGTAAAAAAACGTGGGGGCCAGAAAAGGGACACGTTAAATAAACCGGGTGGACATTCAGAGGAATATGAGGGGAGGTTAAAATGTGGAGAATGTTTTAAGTGCGGTAGACGTGGGCACTTCGCTGCCGACTGTGAAGAGTGGCAACACCCCCCCACAGCTTACGAACAATGGCTCCGCATGACTATATGATAGTAAAGGAAGGCGCCAAATTCATTATTGTGATTATTGTAGAGAAGAAGAAAGTGAGAATGATTGTGATGATAATGAGGCAGACACTCTCTGTGATGATCATGAGGCAGACACTCTCTGCGATGAACGTCAGAACACTCAGAAGGAAGGGCGGGATTGTGACTGAAGTCATAAACCTGGCAAATTTGGGTATTGCTATGCATCTAGATCAAAAACCCATGATAGAGTTTTTGGTTGAGGGACAGAAAGTGGAGTTGTTATGCGATTCAGGTGCATCGCGTACACTTTTGGGTCCAGCAGTTCTGCCTCCGAACTGCGAAACAGATGAGTTTGTCCTTGTGAAGCGGCAAATGGGAAAATCTATAAGGAACCACTGTCTCATCCTCTATTGTTCACAGATCCGCAAACAAACCAAACTGTTAGGTGTAGGGTAATTATATCGAAAGTTTGTCCAGTTAATTTGCTGGGAAGAGATTTGATGCATTTGTTTGGAATAGCGGCAATTTCCACACCTAAAGGCATTGAGGCGAAAAGGTTAGCGGATGGCTTGGTGGTACAAGGAGTACAAGACTTGTTTTACTGGTATAGCCAGGACTTTATTTCAAATGGGTCGGGGAGGGTTGATACAGATTTGATCAACTTCGCTTTAAGTAAATCTAGGAGCGGGTCACCGCAGGTTGCGGCACACTTACATTGTACAATGTTCTACAGAAAGGCCCCTGGTCCGGATAAAGAATTTGAAAAAGAATTCTTTAAGCACAAACATGCAAGGATAATTTTGAATGATATGTTTTGGGATACAAGGTAATACAGTAGTGACCTGTACTTTGACCAAGGAAATGAGTTCTTTATATCGCTCATGTTATAGCCCACATATTTCAGTTACTAAAGCGATGGGGACACATTGGGTAGGATTTGGCGAAAAAGGTAACGAATTGGGACACAATGTCCGAAAGTCAATTGAAAGATCAACAGATCCAGGTACAAAGATTAAATTGGGTGACTTGGGCACAACCAAGTGTGCACTTCAGGGATGACAATACAGAAATGGCATGACAAATCCTCATAACTCAAGAGGAAGACAGTGCGTTAAGTGCCTTACCTGTAGATTTATGGTCAAAAGGTAAAGGGGATGTAGGACTGATGAAAACAGCAGGTGAAGTTTGTATAACTCCAAAGTCAGGTTTTAGACCTCGTAAGCACCAATACCCACTAAGTAAACAAGCAGAGGAAGGAATTAAGCCAGTTATTGAGCAGCTAAAACAGGTAGGAATTCTTGTTGAATGCCCAGATTCACCCTGCAATACTCCGTTGTTTCCTGTAAAGAAACCGGATGGGTCATGGAGGTTGGTTCAGGATTTACAAGCAGTTAATTTGGCTGTGACCCCAAGAGCACCGGTGGTCCCTGACCCCTATACATTACTTAATGATTTACTACCTCAGCACAGATATTTTTCTGTCCTAGATATAAGCAATGCTTTTTTCTCCATACCACTACATAAGGAGAGTAGATTTTGGTTTGCATTCACTTATCAAGGTAAAAGATACACCTACACCAGATTGCCACAGGGTTATTGTGAGAGTCCGACAATATTCGCACAAGAAATGGCTGCAAATTTAGCTCAGTTTGTTCTCCCAGAGGGTAGCCAGGTTCTGTTGTATGTAGATGATATTTTGTTGACCTCACCCACGCAGGAAAGTTGTAGAAGGGATACCCTTGCCCTTCTTAGTTTTTTAGCTGAGTAAGGACATAAGATAAATAAAGAAAAGTTACAATTGTGGAAAGCACAAGTAAAGTACTTGGGTTATTTAATTTCACAGGCAGGTAGACAATTGGAGAACAAAAGAAAACAAGCAATTCTTGAGGCATCTATGCCCACAACTAAGCGGGAGATGATGCCCTTTTTAGGTGTGACTAATTTTTGTAGAAGTTGGATCCCTAACTATGCTGAGGAAGTAGGGCCATTGACCGCACTAATCTATGACACTCCCATGGCAGCTAAGAATAATATACAGTGGACAAATAAGGCAATACAGGCATTTAATAGAATTAAGCAATTGATAGCAGGATCCTCTGTTTTGGGTTTTCCGAACTATTCTAAGCAGTTTGTACAAATGGTTGATTGTAAGGGAGGATATATGACTTCGGTTCTGGTACAAGTACATGGGGATAAACAGAGACCGAAAGCTTTCTACTCCTCCAGATTAGATCCTGTTGCAAGGGCATTGCCGCATTGTGTTCAAGCTGTAGTGGCAGCCGCCATGGCAGTACAAGCCTCAGCATCATTAGTTTTGTTTCACCCATTACAATTGCGGGTTCCACATTCAGTAGCTACTATACTTTTGCAAGATGAGATAACCTTATCTCCTAGTTGACATTTGTCATGTATGACAGTGCTGCTGACACAGCCTTATATGACCATAGAAAGATGTACTACTCTTAATCCGGCGACACTTTTGCCGACTCCAGAAGAAGGTACTCCACACGTTTGTTTAGAGAGCATTCATGACAAAGTGCTTCCCCGACCAAATTTAATGGATATTCCGTTGGTAGATTCTGATCTCGTTTTGTTTGTAGATGGATCAGCAAAGAAGGACACTGTAGGAAAAACACTATTAGGGTATGCAGTCACCACAGAAACTGAAGTTTTGGAGGCACAAAGATGGTCAAACATTTATTCTGCACAAGCAGCTGAGTTGGTGGCTTTGACTCGCGCTTGTACCTTAGGGGAGGGTAAAAAAGTGACAATTTATACAGATAGTCAATATGCTTTCTCCACTGTACATGTTTTTGCTCAACAATGGAAGAATAGGGGAATGGTTACTGTGACAGGCAAACCAATAAATCAGAGATATAATTTTACAGTTGTTAGATGCAGTGCAACTACCACTTCAGATAGCGATATGTAAATGTTCCGCACATACCAACAGAAAAGATCCTGTCTCCAGGGGAAATGCCCTTGCTGATATGGCTGCAAAAAAGGCAGCTCAAGAAAATGATTTGCTTTTACATGACAATGATTTAGAGCCCGGACACCTCTTAGACTTAGAGACACTAAAAGTAATGCAAACACTGACAACAAAGAAGGAAAAATGTCGTTGGGTAAAATATGGTATCACTCAACAGGATGGCTTGTATAGGGCATCAGATGGCAAAATGGTATTACCCTCAAACCTTTTTAGGTATGCAGCATTGGTTAGCCATGGACCTGCCCATGTAGGAGTACAGACGATGATTCAAATAGTGTCTAAGGTGTTTTGGTGTAAGTGGTTTTCAACTTATACAAAGCAATTCTGTTTATCTTGTTTATTATGTGCAAAGTATCATGCTCAGGGGGGAGTTAAAAAGTCTCAGCAGGCATTCCCTACCCCTCCATATCCATTCCACACACTCTATATGGACTTTATTGAATTGACACCCTCAGAGGGAAAAAGGTTCTGTTTAGTTATTACTGATGCTTTTTCTAAATGGGTAGAAGCTTTTCCAGTAAAGCACCCGAATGCACAAACAGTAGCAAAGCTTTTGACTACAGAAATAATTCCTCGATTTGGTTTACCAAGACGCATTTACAGTGATAATGGGTCTCATTTTGTTAACCAGATTGTTCAGAAGTTGGGTCAAGTGTTTCAAATTGATCTCAAGTATCATTGTGCTTACCATCCCCAGTCAGCTGTACTGGTGGAAAGACACAACGGTGTCTTGAAGAGTAAACTCCGCAAACTGATGGCAGAAACACATCGATCATGGACTGTGTGCCTTCCTTTGGCACTCCTGTATATGCGAATCTCACCTTCCTACAAAGGACTTACACCATTTGAACTTTTGTTTGGGAGACCATATTATGTCCCGCAGTGGCAAGGATTGTTGCCAGCGGAACGTGAGGGGGGTGAGGATCTAGCGGATTATATGAAGAAGCTGCTAAATGTCAAATCTCTTGTAACCAATGACTCCTTTGCAGATTCCAGAAATGAAACCTTGTTAAGCGTGGCACCCGGGGACTGGGTGTGGATCCAAATTGTGAAGAGAAAGAATTGGTCACCCCCCAGGTGGGAAGGCCCATACCAAGTACTAATTTCGACACCTACGGCTGTAAAGATCGCGGAGAAGACTTCGTGGATTCATATCACCCACTGTAAAAAACTCTTTTCCTTCTGCCATTGATATTGGTCAAACTCCACCGGACCTCTGAGCGTAAAGTCTGGCTACAAAGGGGGATTAGCCCAATAGGGGTTAGTTCGTCTCAAACCCAGTGAAGAAACCAACGGCGCGAGGTAGTCCTTAGGGAGGATGGCCATTTTCAACTGGTACTTGAACTGTTACATGATGATGATTTTGGTGGCGAAAGTAAATATGTCCATGCGAGAAGCAACAGTTGCAAGAGAAAAAGGAATGGTGGCGCTGCAAGCGCAAACACGTGTTACTACTGTGTTTAAGGTGAAACTTTGTGAAGGAATTTTGGACTGTTCTAAATGGAACAATGATAATTTCTTGACTCATGCAAAATACTTGTGCAATAGAGACTGTACGTCCTGGTCAAATGTTTGGTGGTCAACAGACGTGAATGGATGGGAAACAAGTGGTGCAGTGATACCAGAGAAAGATAAAAGCAGGCAACAAAGAATAAAAATTGCTCATTTCCCAGGTACCGAAGTAATTACTATAACCATTGTGTCACCACAAGAAAGTGATTCAGGAGTTTATGGAATCGGAGTGTCTCTTCCAATTGGAACTGATCCTTTGGGGACCATCCAACTTAAAGTACAAAGCCTTAAAAATGCTACAAGTAAAGCAGATTTTGCCTTCACAGAAGAACAATTGTTACTCGAGACGGGATTCGTACACCATAATGAATAGTTATCTTGGGTTAGATATAGTACCCGAGAGGCACATCGTGAGAACTGTGTTTCTTGTGCTGAAGGTAAACAGCAACTAGCGACAGTCCCATTGATGCGAGATGAAGGTAACCTGACATGTCTGTTAAAATTATTCTTCAACAAAACTGAAGATAAATGCAAAAATGAAACTCGGCGTTTTCCAGTCATAAGCAAAGTTGAGAAACCACCTGCAGCGATTTCCTATCCAGGTTCGTATATGTGCATTTCCAGAGATGGCACAGGGAAGAATTATGGCAATATGGGACAGAACTATTGCAATGTTACTGTGAATGGCAATGAAAATCCATTTCTGGAGAACCAAACTCATAGTTTAGCAGACGTATGGTGGTTATGTGGAGACAACAAACTCAGATCAAGGCTTACGATTCCCTGGAAGGGAACTTGTGCACTTGTAAAGTTAATTCTGCCATTCTACATTTTCCCAGTTCCAGCAAGCAATTTCGTAAGAAGAACCTGAAATAAAGCCGAAGTGGTTGAGTAGAAGAAAGAGAGAGGCACCGAAGCAATCCTTCGATAACGTTGTCTACATCGATAGTATTGGCGTACCAAGAGGCGTACCTGATGAATACAAAGCAAACCAAATAGCAGCTGGTTTTACATCCATCTTTGTCTGGATTCAACCTAATAAGAATGTGGACTGGATCAATTACATTTACTATAACCAGCAGCGTTTTGTGAACTATACCAAAGATGCATTGAAAGGAATTGTTGAACAACTGGAGGCCACTTCGCAGGTGGCATGGCAGAATTGAATTGCGTTGGATATGCTCCTGGCCAAAGAAGGAGGAGTTTTTGCAGGAAGTTTGGGACTTTCTGTTGTACATATATTCCAAACAACACTGCGCCTGATGGAAGCATCACTCGAGCTTTGAAAGGTTTGGAAATGTTATCCGAAGAATTGGCAGAGAACTCTGGGGTAAGTAATCCCTTTACAGACTTTCTACAAGCGTGGTTTGGAAAATGGAGTCATCTCATCAGCAGTTTCCTGGTGTCCGTTGGAGTCGCTGTGGCTATCATGGTGGTATGTGGTTGCTGTTGTATACCCTGTATCAGAGGTCTTCTACAAAGACTGGTTGATACTGCTGTTACGAAGACGATGTACCAGCAATTGCAATAGACTGGTGAAAGTGAATACATTGAAATGTGACTCTGCAAATATTTTTGAAGTTTAAAAATTTGTCTTGCCAATGAAGTAATGTATGCAAAGAAAAACTTAGTTTTTACCATACGTTGCTGAAATAAAAAGATAAACAAAAGTGTTTTCAGGGGGGAAATGTTAAGAGAAAAAGTTTTAAAAACGTACTGTTATTTGTCTTTTTCCTCTTCTTGCAAAGTGAACATGTTATTTGTTGGGATATGCCTATCAAAGATGGGCCTCATCTGTGAACAACATGCAGCATTGCTTATAAACCTGAATAATATTTGTTTTCTGCATTTCAGAATAAAGAGATTTGGTTATAGCTTGGTGAAGCCTGGGATAAGGACGCACGGCCGAGTAAGAGTTAAATTTACTGAAGCAGGCTGTGTGTCCTGGAAAATTTGAGCTACCATTGTTGAACTGAACATTCTGTACTAACTGTTGGTTTGAGGTGATTTGTGATGAACATGTTTATCACAGGTGTTTTCCATAGCCAACTGTCAATGGTCAGAAATGTAACAAACAGTTGTTTTGCTTGCAGTATAAAAGTTGATGTCAGTAACAAGTTGACCAGAGGAGATCATCTTGGCCAACATGTTGTGTAATCTGGTTAGCTGCTAATAAAGAAGTTTATCACCTGAGGCAGATGTGACTCGTTTGAAATTTTCTTCTGACAGTGATAAAGACTGTTTTCAGTCTGCCTTCAGAGACTAAGAAGTGACAAAAACAGGAACCAAATGCAGAATTTGTAGCTTCCTGCTAAAGCAGAGAAAGTATGTAAAATGACCTTATCTAGTGTAGGAGATATCAGTCTCCAGTCATCATCTTCTTTCGGCTGTTCCCTTTAGGGGTCACCACAGCGGATCGTCTGTTTCCATTTCTTCTGGTCCTCTGCATCGTGCTCTTGTCACACCAACCACCTGCATGTCCTCTCTCACCACATCCATAAATCTTATCTTAGGCTTCCTCTTTTACTGTTACCTGGTAGCTTCATCCTTAGCATCTTTTCCCCAACATACTCAGCATCCCTCCTCAGCACATGTCCAAACCAACGTAATCTTGCCTCTCTGGCTTAGTCTCCAAACCTTCCAACCTGGGCTGACCCTCTAATATACTTATTCCTAATCCTGTCCACCCTCGTCACACCCAGTGCAAATCTTAACATCTTTAACTCTGCCACATCCAGCTCTAACTCCTGCCTTTTTGTCAATGCCATGGTCTCCAACCCATATAACATAGCTGGTCTCACTACCCTCTTGGAGACCTTCCCTTTCAGTCTTACTGGTACTAGTCTGTCACAAATCACTCCTGACTCCCCACTCCATCCTGCCTGTACTCTCTTCTTCACCTCTCCTACACTCACCATTACTCTGAACTATTGATCCCAAGTATTTCAACTCGTCCACCTTCGCCACCTCTACTCCTAGCATCCTCACCATTCATCTATCCTCCCTCTCATTCCCACACATATATTCTTAGTCCTGCTGACCTTCATTCCTCTTGTCTCTAGAGCATATCGCCATTGCTCCAGGGTCAACTCCACCTGTTCCCTACTCTCACTACAGATCACAATGTCATCTGCAAACATCATAGTCCACGGAGACTCGTGTCTGATCTCATCTGTCAACCTGTCCATCACCATTGCAAATAAGAAAGGGCTCAGAGCTGATCCTTGATGTAATCCCACCTCCACCTTAAACGCATCAGTCACTCCCACCGCAGACCTCACCGCTCTCACACTACCCTCATACATATCCTGTACCACTCTTGCATACTTCCGACACTCCCGACTTCCTCATACAATACCACAACTCCTCTCTAGGCACCCTGTCATAGGCTTTCTCTAAGTCTACAAAAACACAATGCAACTCCTTCTGACCTTCTCTGTACTTCTCATCAACACTCTCAGAGCAAACATCACATCTATATAGTGCTTTCCCAGCATGAAACCATACTGCTGACCACTAATCATCACCTCCCTTCTTAACCTAGCTTCTACTACTCTTTCCCATAACTTCATGCAGTGACTGATCATTTTAATCCCTCTGTAATTACTACAGCTCTGCATACATCACCCTTATTCTTAAAAAAACGGTACCAAAACACTTTCCATTACTCAGGCAACCTCCTCTCACCTTCCAAGATTTCATTAAACAATCTGGTTAGAAACTCCACTGCCATTTCACCCAAGCACCTCCATGCTTCCACAGGTATGTCATCTGGACCAACAGCCTTTCCGTTCTTCATCCTCTTCATAGCTATCCTTACTTCCTCCTTGCTAATCCATTGCACTTCATGATTCACTATCCCCACATCATCCAACCTTCTCTCCCTCTCATTCTCTTCATCCATCAACTCCTCAAAAGTACTCTTTCCATCTGCTCAACACACTCTCCTCGCTTGTGAGTATGTTTCCCTCATTATCCTTTATCACCTTTATATGCTGCACATCTTGCTCGGTCACTCTGTCTAGCCAATAGGTACAGGTCCTTTTCTCCCTCCTTAGTGTCCAACCTTTCATACAACTCTTCATATGCCTTATCCTTTGCCACCTCTCTTTGCCATGCACTTGCACATCATCTCCTTATAATCCTGTCTACTTTCATCTCTGACAATCTCACTTCTTTGCCAACCTCTTTCTCTGTATACTGTCCTGTACTTCCTCATTCCACCACCATGTCTTGTCGTCCTTCCTCTGTTCAGATGTCATACCAATCACCTTTCTAGCAGTCTCCCTTACTAGCTCTGCTGTAGTTACCTAGCTATTTGGTAACTCTTTACTGCCACCCAGTGCCTGTCTTAACTCTTCCCTGAACTCCACCTCACAATTACCATTTAATTTCCACCATTTGATCCTTGGTGCTGCCCTTACACTCCTCCTCTTCTTGATCACCAATGTCATCCTACAAACCACCATCCTATACAGCCTAACTACACTTTACAATCTCCAATCTCCTTCAAACTAGCCCACTTACATAAGATATAATCCACCTGTGTGCATCTTCCTCCACTCTTGTACGTCATCCTATGCTCCTCCCTTGTTAAAATACATATTCACCACAGCCATGTCCATCCTTTTCGCAAACTCCACTACCATCTGACCTTCTGCATTCCTTTGCTTAACACCATACCTAAAAAATCTCCAAAGGAATGGGTGCCACAAAACCAAGAACCAGTAAATTACAAACCAGGCACCCAAAGAGGCAGGAGGTAATAAAGCCACAAGCCTGTTGGTGAAAGCAACAGCAAATTTATTCACATAAATGCCACACAATACAATGCATTTTCGTCCACTCAACTTCATCAGATGTAGAAATAAATGAATAAGAAGCTGTGCCTGCTTATATACCCCTCCCAATATTTAATCAAGAATTAAAAAAATATTTAATTAAAACCAATTAAAATCTAAAATTCATGACAGCCTGACAGCTTAGCACAAACAAATCATACTGCTATTCATGTAATCTTTGTAAAGGCATATGTATATATATGTGAATTTATATAGTTTTAAAAAAACTGTTTATAATGTTGGTTAAACAGATCTTGTGGCTTTATTACCTCCTGCCTCTTTGGGTGCCTGGTTTGCACTTTACTAACACCATACCTACCCATCACTTCCTCATCCCCTCTGTTCCCTTCACCAACATGCCCACTGAAATCTGCTCCAATCAGCACTCTCTCACCTTTGGGTAAAGTCATCACCACTTCATCCAACTCACTCCAAAATGTTTCTCTCTCATCCATCGCACACCCAACTTGTGCAGCATATACACAAACATTCATCATTACACCATCAATTTCCAGCTTCATAAACATCACTCTATCAGACGCTCTTCACCTCCAAAACACTCTTAGCATACTGTTCCCTTCAGGATAACTCCTATGCCATTTCTCCTCCCATCCACACCATGATAAAACAATTTGAACCCACCTCCGATACACCTAGCCTTACTCCCCTTCCATCTGGTCTCTTGCGCACAATATACCGACCTTCCTTCTGTCCATCATCATATCTGCTAGCTCTCTCCCTATACTAGTCATGCTGCCAACATTCAAAGTTCACTAACACAGTCCTATCCTTTCTCCTCTCTTCCTGCTTTCCCCCTCTTCTCCTCCTTCAGCCAACAGTAGCCCAATTTCTGTCAGCACCCTGTTGGCTAACAGTACTGGTGGCAGTTATCAACCCGGGCCTCTACCGATCCGGTATGTAAATATTTACTGCAGTCCACATGAATGATTTGGCAAAGTTTTACGTCAGATACCCTTCCTGAACCAACCCACCAGTCTCCAGTACATTTTTAATAACTTCCTATGATTTCCTAAACAACCGTCTCTATACTAGGCTGCCACACTTTTCACTATCTCAGCTTTGTAAAACATTTGAGACAGTCTTGCTTCTGAGCAAAAAAAAAAAAAAAAATAGGTATAGGTAATAAAAATAAACTCGATTATTCTATTATTTGCTAAATCAAGAAATTGGAGAGGAAGTTTAATATTCTTCTGGATGCACAATGCAATTCAATAGAATCCAAAGGGTCCGGGCAGAAAAGAATGCCACCACTGCCATCTCCCCAACACAACAATGAAGCTGACCAGGCTTGAAATGGTCCACAATGGCAGCTGGCCTAATACTTGCCTATGAGTCTATGAACTGCCTTTTTTTCTGTATTAAATTTAACACACAAGCCAATGCAAGCTATTCATACCCATGGATCCTAATTTTAACTGATAGTAGTCCCAGCCAAAGTGTAACAATGTGGATGAGATACTACAATAGATGTCCATTATGCTGCTGCTGCAGTGATCATTTGAACAAACTGTTATGGTAGGTTTACTTACACAACTGTACTTCCATATCCAAATTAGCATCTGTACTCTGGTTTTGTTTTACAAATGTTGTATATGCGGATCAGCTGCTTTTAAATAAATTAACTATAACAAACCAAGAAAAAAGTAGAATATATATTTTTCTTTGTTACATAAGAACTGTTGTACTCCTTTTCACTGACCAAAGCTATTTTAACCTAGTGGTTGGCAATGTCACTTTAATAATGAGAATTGCCACTCTGCAAAAAATGGTTGTTTTTGAGGAGGGAATGACTACTGCAAATAGTACTAATTAATATAGTTGTAGCATACTGTTGAGTTTTTAAAGGACCTACAATTATTATTAAAGATAACATTTTACCACAGAAATAGAACTATGCACTTGTGGCCCCAGTTTTAGCTAAAACAAAACAGAACAGGATAGGACTTGTTACATTGCATACTTCCACCACAAAAGTAGACTCTGTGCCTAGATCTACATAGAGAAAAGGATTGAATGGCAACCGGATTAGAATTGTACCATCTCCACAGTACCATGTGGGTTCACAGGTAAGTACACAAGGCTAGCTGCCCATGTGGACCATTTTAGGCCTAGCCAATTTATCCTAGTGAGAATCAAACCCTGTAGCCAACAAGTGTCCTCCTTATTTTAAGTAAAATGTAACACATACTTTACCACCATCCTTAATATCCTAATCCATCCATCTGCATCTTCCCATTTTTTGCACTTAGGGTCAGGGTGTCAGTTCAGGAATAATAATCTACAACCAATGCTCACACTGCCAGGTGGCTAGCCCTTCTGTGGTTGTTCTTCCGTACTTCTTGTCTGTGAGTCAACACCTTAACTATTATGCCAATAACCAACCCCCTTGCTAAATAGCAACCTTGGCAATGACCAAACTCTTGCAAATATTAAAGCCTAAGAAAAAAATAGCGATAATTACTCTATATCTATATATTTTCCCTTTGGATTTCCCTCACACAATAATTAAATAGTAAACATAAGGAATACTACTAATAGACAATGAAGCTCTTATATAAATTTCCAGTACAATACATTTTCAGAGAGATCACTTAAAAAAAAGTACTGAACAACCCATTTACAAACATCACTTTCCACCTTATCTGAAAGTGAACTGGTGGATGTTTGCCAGGGATAGGGTGTACCCACATAACACTGTCTGTATATATTTTAGGTTTCTAAAAACAAAAAACTTCCTTAGTGAAGGAGTTTCTTTAGGGTCAGGAGTTTCTTTAGGGTCAGTAGTTTTGGATTTCCTTAAATAAGTGTTCCTTGATTTGCAGTTCAGTGGCCAATAGCCATCAAGTATCCCCCATATTTTTAGTAACATGTAACACATCTACTTTACCTCCATTTCTTAATATCCTAATCCATCCATGCACAACCCCTTTTTCCCCATTTTTGCACATGGGGCCAGGAGGACAAATATCTAGAGCCAGTGTTCACACCTCAGGGTGGCTAGCCCTGCTGGGGTTATTCTTCTATACCACACACATGCACACACACACACCTACAGCCAATTTAGTCTGTCCAATCTACCTATTGTATAGTCTTTGGAATGTACGAGGAAACCTGAGCACCCAAAGAAGATATGCAGACTCCACACAGAAAGCACCCAAGCCGAGAACTGACCCAGAGAATCTCCTGCTGTGAGATAACAGCATCGCCACTTACTCAGCATTTCAGAACTCTTTCAGAACAGACATTACGCAGCTAAGTAACATTTTCTTCAGAGTCAGAGGCAGAACCTTCCAACAGTTAGATGCATTATTTGTTGCTTATTAGATTAATTCTTGCAAACTAAAGAGTTACACTTGTTTTAAATGTACTTCATTGCATTTTCTGCAATGTATACAGAACACAAAAGTATAATGCTTCACTACTGGTACTCTCAGCTACGTTTGCATAGTGATGATATTCGAATGACAGAACAGAAAGCAACATGCCACTTCAATTAGCTCTCATAATTTAGTACCAAGAAGCACTATAGTCATAATTGACAAAAATCACTTAAGTCCAGCATACGACTAAAATGGTGGTACTAAAGAAACAGTACATTTCTGAATGTAATGACAGCCTAAAAGAAAATGAATGTCTCATAGTGGCCTTATTATGCAGAACAGTAAATGAAGCAGTTCACAACATGCGTATCATTTTGTCTGTGGAACACACGATAGTTTGCTAGGAAACAAAATATAAGAAACATGCATCAAAATGCATTTGTAAAATACCTGTCCAGTGAAGATATAATCTAGTATTTCTTTCATCACCCGGGCAGAAATTCCTTCCAATTCTATCTTGTACACTGACCCATCCGTCTTTGGAGGATTATAATTTAGTTTTGTTCTTGAGGGGGGAAAAAAAACATAATTAAAACCCTCTCAATATTCAGAATAACCAAGTTAAATAGTAATGATTCTTCATGTTGCAGAAGATTGTGCAGCTTCCTAGCATATGTGCATTTACACACCAGTACTCTAAATTCCTGTTTCACTCGCAGCAAACATGTTTCCTGCTTATTCATAACAAATACACAAGACAATATCTTATCGAGGCACTAGACAGATAGCCCTACAAGACTAATACTAGAACGGGCATATTTATTTTTAAAGAACATTCTGGACACTAAGCACTGTCTAGCAGTTCATCATAAGACAAGAGTAAGAATCTCTACATCCTTCACTTGTTACAAATTGATTATATGGTTAGTACCAAAGCTTAAGGACTAATTTACTAGAGATATCTACTGATCAAATACACCTTTTGTCAAGCGAACTGATGCTTTGTGGATCAAAATATCCCTGTAACACTGTCATGCACAGCTTACTTCCCTTAGCAAACATTTGATAGTCACCAAGCAGACATGAAAGCCAGGTGATTAAGTACACGGCTTAGCTCACAGATTGTTCACAGATGTTAAAAGGGAGGCTGTACAGAACAAGCAGCATTATCTCACAAATGAAAAGTATAATACAATTAAACACAACAAGAGCTTATTTAGCATTTATGAAGAGAACCTGCTAGATCAACAGTTCTGAGAATGATTGGAACAAAATGCTGGCCAATAACAACACATCAATATTTTTAAAACCTTTCCATGCACAGTGCAGATCAAAGTTCAGCTCTACGCCTGCTTCTGTTCATACTGGCAACAGACTACATCAACAAACAGGCTGTTGGGGGGGGATACACTAATAGTGATTCTGGTCAACAACTTCAGTTTTGCATTCCAGTCTCCTGTCAGCTACTGAAGGCGCATGGACAGAAAGGAGTACAGACCAGACAGTGGCTGTGGCAGTAAATGGGGGGATATAAAAAAGTGAAAACAGATAGAAGATAATGAAAAACAGTTAACATCTTCAGGTACCAGAAAGGTGTAACTGAAGGGAAGTCAAGTCAAGTCTGAAAAAGAAGCTCAACTTTAGAATCAAAGGCATTGAAGCCACCTGGCAAAAAAAGTGTTCGGGGTAGTATGTGACAGAAGAATGCTAAAGAACCTGAAAGATAATGTGTACTAAACAGTGGTGTGACCAGTACTCCAGTATGGCACAGAAAGCTGGACAGTGCAGGCAGAGAAACTTGGGAAGCTTCAGGTGATGAAGATGAAGTGCCAGAGATGGGCAGTAAGATGTAGACTATGGGGGACACAATGAAATGAGGACATCAGAGCAGAAGCCCATGTAGCCCCAACTTCAGATAAGGTCAAGAACATATGACAGCTGTTCAGACACGTGCAGAAAAGTAGATTTGCGATAGCCAAAAAGAAGGTAAGAGGACATCCAGCCACAAGATGGATGGACTGTACAAGAAAGGCCTGAGATAGTACAGCATGACAGTCAAAGAAGCTAGGAGAGTGACTGTGAACCAAGACACACTGCAACAGCTGGTACTTCGTCCTGACCACATATACAAATGAGGAAGAAAGGGGGGCTGATTATGAACAGGCTGACAGAAAGGCCTTATGGAATACAGCACAAGTATATTTATGTTGCTAATAGGACGCAGTGAAAACACTTATTGCTATTTTATGAAGCTGAAGTAACAGTAGGTTCATAGGTAGGTACTAGGCTATTGGCCCTAGGGCCTATATAAGCCTAGCCAAAAATGTACCCTGGCTTTCACCACCCAAGAAAATTATTTTCATGTGCCCCTGTCGAGCAGAGCCACAGAAGTGATCCCTGGGGTGAATTTCCTATTTCCCATCCAATCATCAAGATTTTTCTTGAAGAGTGCTAATGAGGAGCTCTGTTTGACATAGATAGATTCCTGTCCCAGAGACTTCCCATACTCTGGAACAGGCTACCTATCCCTCCAGCATGTTCTGTTACTATGAATTTATTGAGTGAAATAATCAGTTACAAAACTCCTAAAGTTCTAATACCAACGATATGAAACTTGAGATTGACTGCTTATGTACAACCACTGAATCCATGGAAAAACCATGGACAGACATCTGTAAACCTTTTTCCTAATGGCAAAAGCCATTCTCAGCTTTGAGCAATTTGTGAAAGAACCCCCCGAGACTGAAGTAAAGCTATAGTCATCACTTGTCTAGTTTGTGGCTTGTGGCTTTTACAGTGTTATTTATAGAAAAGACAGAATTACTTGCACATCTACTGGGGTAGTCGACCCTGCAACAATGCCATTCATGTGGGGCATTTTACTTTGGAAAAATGATAAAATGGTTAAACCAACCTACAGAAGTGCATTTAAAAGCCATTAAGAAATTAAAACATAAGTATGCCTTAGTTTGGCACTCAGAATATAGTCAGATTATAGAAAAAAATGCTCTTTTTTGGTTGCTAATTGTGTCACTCTCATTACGAGGTAGTGATGTAAATAATTTGCTTGAGAATAAAGCTTGACTGGCAGTTGCATCTTAGATTCCTGGGCATTAATGATAGTTAGCATTTATAGCAAATTAAAAACTTTCTGTTGCAGAATTAAGCAATGAATGAAACAAGTGGTTTGTTATTGTTTTGTGCAATGAATGTTGTTTTTATAACAGTCTCAGTCTCGGCCATCTCCCTCGGTTGGAAACGAAGTAAAATAAAGCAAATCAACACGCTACAAACCAATAAAGGGATAAACTCTCCTGCATCCAAAAGTATAAACTACAACAGTAAATAAAATGTCCACATGCAGGTAGAGACGACAGCCTTTGACAAACCACAAAGTTACGATTCCCAGTTCATGTAGGTTGTAAAATTGTTTATTCAGCTAGCAAAAGTTAGCGCTTTCACCAAAGTGGCTTTTTCAAACTACAAAATTACCATAAAAACACTTCATTTAAATATACACAAAACAAAGCTGATAGGTTCATTGCTAATTAATTAAATGCGGTGAGTACTATATCATTAAATCATTTAAAGAAATATACATTTCATTTCAGCTTACACATCCATAAAACACAGTTCATTCTTAAAAAACATTTTAAAACAATGCCATGAGTGCATAAAAACACTGGGAATCGTAACTTTGTGGTTTGTCAAAGGCTGTCATCTCTACCTGCATGTGGACATTTTATTTACTGTTTTTTTTATAATTTTCTGTTTAAATAAGAGGGTGCATATTGTAAAATTTAGTTCTAATGAAGTCAGTGCAATTGTTTGCTGAAAAAGCTTAACTTATTTTATCAAACTATACTTGTTTGATTTTGCACCAGTGTTTGGTTTGGGATTTTTTTCTGAATTCTTCCAGCATTGTCGCCTCACAGCAAGAGGTTCTCCAGTTCGATCCTCGGCTGGGATGCCTTCTGTGCGGAGTCTGCATGTCCTCCCTGTGGTGGCGTGGGTTTCCTCCGGGTGCTCCGCTTTCCTCCCACATCCCAAAGACATGCAGTAGGTGGATTGGACACTCTAAATTGGCCCTAGGTGTGACTGTGTGCATGTGTGTGCCTTCTGTAGAAGGTTGGGCACCGGGCTGGCAACTCGACACTGTAAAACTCCACTGCCAATCATGAGCGGACAGGTGATCCGCTGTGGCAAACCCTAACCGGGAAAAGCCGAAAGAAGAAGAACACAAAGTTTTTTTGAAAAGTGTTTGGAGTTCTGTTAGAAATCTCTTGTAGTTTTGGAATTCACAAATATTGAAACCACACAAGATCCATAAAGAGCAGTGCACAAAATGCAAGACAGTAAAACAGAGAAATTCAGAAGAACACCTATGTCTAATGGCTCTGTCACTTCAAAATGGAAAAATAAAAATTTCTTGCACAGTAAAGAAGTGATACTCATTGTCCTTTAAAACAATCTAAACAGATGGGTTCTCAAATTTATTCAGGAATGACTTGTATGGTCCTCTGGAAGGAGGAGTGGCCTGAGGGAGGGGATTGGCAATGTGCCAATGGTCATAAAACTAAATGGAATATCTGTGAAATTTAAGAAATGATGTGTCCTACCTAACCTAGAACATTTTAATCCAGCCGTAGTACTGAAGGGGGAAGAGACTGCTTGTTAGATTAGAAAAACAATGCAAAAATACAATGGAAGAAAACAATGTTACTGACAGATGCATAAGGTAGATCAATTGCATGGTGTAGGAACCAATAAACTAGAATAATAACAGTGTAGTTGAGGTCAATAGTTACGTTAATGTTTAAGACAACGTTAGAGTGTACTTGCGGTCCTTTAGACCATATTTGTAACTCAGATTGTGTGAATTTATGGTTCAGCCATTCACATTTGCAGTTTGTATCTTGAAATTTTTTTGGTATTTACACCACACTTGATCCAGTGTACCCGTTTCAATTTGGGATTTCAGTAACTTTGTTTAGCAGGTGCTGTCCCATTGGTCAGGCTGTGTGTTCCTTTGTAGAATAAGGATAATGTCAAACTAGTCAGGATAAAGTTAAAAAGATGTCAAGAAGCTAAAAAGGCACAGACGAAGTTGGAGGACAAGAAAAAAAAAGTTGAGCTGAACGTTTTAAATATTATGTAGCAAAAGTTTAGCTGTAATGTACAAGTGAACCACAAGCAGAAAAAACTGTTTAAAAAAAAAAAGCCTCTCAGCATTCTCTCTCTCAGCTAAAAAACATATGCTGACTAACAGCTTTATTTTGGCAATGGATTTGTACTGAAAATATAATACTATAATACCTGTTCCCATCCAATAGTCCTTTTGCCCAGAATTAATCCTTTGACACAATACTGCATGTACCAGATTGGTTCCAACAAAGTAACAATCCAGTCCACAACTATAACCTTGCCTTCCACTAACCACTCCTGAATTTAACACAGCTAGCCACCTCTACCTGAGGACTTCTGCTAGGACTCCTAATCCACTGACCTACCATCTGATATTGTTCTGTTCTGTCTTACAGTCCATTACTAATCCAGGATCCTTCCATAGCAGGGGAAATTATTACTGGGGGCACCAAACTAAAAATCACTTGTGCAGAAAATAAGAATTCTAGGAAGTGAAATTGAGTACTTTCAGAAATTTGCAGTTAATCTGCAAGTCTTTTCAGTCAAGCTTTCTAGAAAATCCTGCAGACAATTTTTGACATGCAACTTTTGGCCCCTATGCAGCTGACCATCAGATGTCATTGGTGCCCATCCTCCATCTCAGATGCTGAAAGACACCCAACTTCATTACACGTTCGACCGGACCTAATCTGATATTTATCCCACATTCTAAGAGGAGACTATCTTTCCAAGACAACACAATCTTGTTTCATGGATTTTTGTTGCACCCTATCCACACACCATTACTATGCTCAACACATAACGAATTCAGAACATTAAAACTGAAAATATCCATTTGTGAATGCCTCTTATTCACAAGTCAGGATCAATGCCCTCAGTCTCAAAGAGGCCTATAGCCGGTGCTGAAAAGCCTTCCACTCCCCACTTCTTGTTGAAATGACTGTTCAATGGCCGTCAGACAGATTCAGTGCACAGATTTTCTCTCTCCCCAAATCAGCAGCAATCGATACTCATTATGGCAACCTGACAAGCAAAAAGGTCTACAATTCTTTGTCCTCTTAGAATTAATCTTAGAGAAACTGCTACAAGCCACAATTATCTTTTTACTTATGTTTCAAGTTAATCCTGCCCCATTTTTCTCAAACGTTTAACATGATATATCAATCTACTGAAATAAGCAGATTTCATGAGCAGGCATAAATGCATATGAGGAAACACAAGAAGATACACATGTATGGATGCATAAAGTTATTGTAAGGAAAAACACCAAGTTAAACCATACAGAAATAAATACCTCCATGATGTGAATCACTTTTGTAAATGGTGCTTAAATTTGGTGTATCCTAAAACACAACTATGTATGACTGGCATGGAAAAATGTAGCCTTCGCTGTTACTAGTTTGATAAAATGTCCCTTCCTGGCTCTGTCACATCACCTTCCAAAAAGCATGAGATAGTCTCAACCATTTTCTCTTGAATCCACTAAGTGTGGATCATCTGTGCTGTGGCCAGAGAGTTAACAGCTTATGCAAATGTTTAAGAATTGCACCTTGGATATTGCAACCAAACATGACACATTTTGAAAAGCAGTTCTGAGTGAATTGATCTCCCCAACTAAATATCAATAAACTTGCTTCCAGACAAATGTCAAGCTCAGAATTCATTCTCTACTGAAGGTTTGCTGATTTGACTTCTCACAAGAGACAGTTTAGTTATACGGGGAATAACTCCAGACTTTCCACAGAGACTAAATATGCATGACAGATACCCTTCTGTCTATCATGGTCTTTTGCAATTTCTTCTTGGTTTATTGTTCTATGGCTTAAAAAGAAATGTATGGCTTTAAATTCTTCACCTTGTAATCTGAGGTTTGACACTTTCAACATCCATTTGCCTACTGTGTGACTGAGTAAATCACTTAAACGGTGCTCTGGGACAACTGTGCTACTTCCTCTGTGATCTCTTATGTGTCTAGTAATTACCTGTGAACTTACATGTACAATGTCTCTCACTCATTCCTTGCCAGCACTAAAGTGTGGGTGCACATTAGCATCCCATTCCATCGTATCTGTATGCTAGCCAAATGGTCACAAGCTTACTTCTACTTTCCAGTAGGTGAATCTCAATTTCTCCTGATCTTAGTCTACTTCCAACTCCTCTCTGACTTCCATTAACTCATAGCATCAGCCGCACATACCTATGTTTACTACAATTCTCTAGCCCACCCGTGGAATTCCTTTTACCCTCCTCACTGCCTATCCTTCCCACCTCTCATCAGTCCTTTCAGTTCCTCGCTTCAAAATCATTGCATTTCCTGTTCTTGATGTAAAGACCACTAGATACTGACCAAATTATCTTCTACCTTGTTTTGATACAACAAATCTCTTCCAGCAGCATCATACACAACTTTCTAAGTTTACATTGTACCACATCAGTAAAATAAAACATGTACATCTGTTAGCCTGGCTCCAGGTTATATTGAAGGTGGACAAACCGAATCTAGCTAAATGACACTTTTAGCTTCTAGGACAGAAACAAAACACTGGAAGCAAGCAACATGAATCTACACCCGGGGAGTGCACACACTTAAGAAAAGTATAAAGTGAGTAAATAAAGCACCCAAAGTGAGTCAAATTTCAGCAAAATATTTGGACTCGTCTATGCCACAAGCAAACCAAAAAAAAAATATATATATATATATATATATATATATAGATATATATATATATATATATATATATACACACACACACACACACACACACACACACACACACACACCAAAATAAAAATAGTCTTAGTCCTACAAAATGGGATTTTGAAAATTCATGGGTAGCAGACTGGAACAAGGATGTCACCAGAAGTGTTATTTGAGAAAGAATGTGGCATGCATACAACACGTAAGCGATGAACTGGTAACAGCTGTGAATCCTAGTTGTGACACAAACTTGACAGATATAACACTAGAAAGACTGCAGGGCAAACGCCTTAGTTGTTCCTAGAAAGTTGGCATGTGATTGGAAAAATAAGTGCAAAGCAATGTTCAGAAGACACTGGCACCCAAAGAAACAGCACTCTGTAGAAAGTAGAAGACAGAGAGAGGATTACAGTTATCTGAGGGTATAAAGTTGCAGGGCGCACAAGGGTTTTTATGAAAGCAGATAAGTGAAAAAGAAGTTATGTACCTACCATAACGTTCCATGTTAGTTTTCTTCATCTCACCTTCTTTCTTGCTGGTTGGGATCGGAGCCGATCCTCTGCTCCGACTCGGCCATCTTCTGTAGCTCGAGAGCTGTTTACTGGCTCGAGGCTACCCCTTATCTCGTGATGCCTAGCGCTAGCTACCCAGATCTCGTTTGTAATAGCTAAACCCAGACATAGCCAGAGAACCAACCTGTCCAAACAAACAGGTTGAGCATACCTGTCATACTCTCTAAGTCAGTAGAGGAAACAAATCAGAGAACACTCAGCCAGTGAAACCAAAACTCCTCTCGATCCAATAGGACAGGGGGACAGAGGGTGAGACGCAAGAAAGAAGGCGAGATGAAGACAACTAACATGGAACGTTATGGTAGGTACGTAACTTCTTTATGTTAAGTTGTCTATCTCGCCTTCGTTCTTGCTAGTTGGGACAGAGTCCCTAGCACCTACAATCCTGGGCGGCTCATTGGAACAGACTCTTCAGAACAGTGGAACCAAAGTCAGCTCTACTGCTGGAGACCATATTTAGCTTGTAATGAGAAATAAAGGTATGAGGATTTGCCCACGTAGCAGCTGCACAGATAGAATCCATGGGCAACCTAGATTGGAAGGCTACAGTGGTGGCCAAAGCCCTAGTAGAATGACCTTTTGGTTTGATAGGCAACTCTTTATTTCTCAATTGATAAATGAAAGTAATAATGTGAGACAACCACCTGGATAAGGTCACTTTGGAAACTGGGAGACCTTGTTTGCCTAGAGCGTAGGAAAGGAACAGTTGGTTCAACTTCCTTATATCCTTAGTCCTATGCAAGTAAAAACACAATTGCCTATGAACATCCAATTGGTGTAATTTGTATTCTGCCTTGTTGGTGTGGTTAGGGAAAAACACAGGAAGGTCTATAGATTGGTTTAAATTTTCTGAGCAGACTTTCAGAAGAAACGAGGGATTAGTCCTCAGAGCAACCCTGTCCTTTTGAAAAACGAAGTATGGAGGACGAACACATAGTGCCTGAAGTTCAGAGATGCGTCTGGCTGAAGTAATAGCTACCAGAAAAAGTGTTTTCCAAGATAGAAACTTAATGGAGCAGGATGCTGCAGGTTCAAAAGGGGGCATAATTGAGGAGGTTAGTACCAAATTAAGGTCCCAAGGAGGAGGGGGATCTCTCACTGGAGGTCTAAGGAGAGTAGTCCCTCTTAAAAAGGCTTTGCAGAGCTTATGAGACATAATGTTTGAATTGGACAACCCAACATGAAAGTTAGAAATGGCCGCCAATTTAACCCGGATTGTAGCAGAAGCAGACCCAGAATGAAAAAATTGTGCTAGGAACTCCAAAGTTTTGTGGACTGGGGCTGAAAAAGGATCTACGTTCCTAGCCTCTGCCCAACAAGAAATATTTTTCCATTTGCTAGCATAAGACTTTCTAATTGTGGACTTGCGAGAAAAGACAATCTCACGCACGGCCAGGGAAATGCTGGGAAGCCTGGCTAAGGTTAGAAGTGGAGCAACCAAGCTGTGAGCTGGAGTGTTTGGAGGAATTGATGCAGCCCGCCTGATAGATGAATCAGTAGGTCTGGAATTGGATCCAGAGTCCAGGGCTGGTCGAGAAGGTAATGGTGCAGAACGGAAACCATATCGGTAGAGGCCAGTAGGGGGCAATGAGGATAATTTTGCACCCCAATGATATTGCTTTCTGTATGAGTTTCGGTATCAGGGGAAATGGAGGGAAGGCATAAAGAAGTCCCCGAGGCCAATTGTGGACTAGAGCATCTCTGGGTGTGTGACCTGAAGCAGAAGAAGGGAGAAGTAGTTGCTGCATTTGCTGTTGAAGGGGGTGGCAAAAAGATCGCAGCAAGGCTGTCCCCATTTGCGGAAGATCAGATCCGCAACTACCCGATTCAGAGACCACTCGTGAGGCATGAGAATAGCTCTGCTGAGCCTGTCCGCTATGACGTTGGACCTCCCAGGGATGTGCGTCGCAATCAGAAATCGCCCACTGCCAGAGTCTGAGTGCTTCTCAACATAGGGGGTAGGACTTGGTTCCGTCTTGCTTGTTGATGTACCAGACCACGGACATGTTGTCCGTTTGAACTGCAATGGTCCCAGAAGGGATAGAGTCTTTAAGAGCTTGCAATGCTAGGAGCACGGCTCTCATTTCTAGGACGTTTATATGCAGGTGGTACTCGTGAGGCTGCCAAGTGCCTTTGACTGTCCTGCCCTGATAGTGCCCCCCCACCCTATCAGGGAGGTGTCTGTGGTCACTGTGGCAACCAGAGGGGGCTGAATGAAGGGTCTGCCCTGAGTCACTAGTGGGGAGACCACCAGGAAAGGTGCCTTTTGCATGCTTCTGTAATCATGATCATGTGAGACATGGGCAGCTGTTGGAAAGACCACTGTGTGAACAGAAGCCACTGAAGGATCCTCATGTGAAAGCGGGTCAGTGGGATTAGAAGAATTGCCGCTGCCATGAAACCCAGAGTTTGAAGGATGAACCTGACTTGGATCCTTTTGCTCTGCATTAGAATTTGTATTTGCTGGCGAATTGCAGATACCCTTTCTGGCGGTAGCCTTGCGGACATGTTCTTTGTGTCCAAGTCTGCTCCTATATAGGTGATAGATTGACAGGGCAACAAAGCAAATTTTTTGAAGTTTATTGCAATGCCTAGCTGGGAGCAGATTATGATAGTGTAGTCCCTGGCTTGCAGAAGTTGATGCCTGGTAGTAGCAGTGAGGAGCCAGTCATATGGATATGGAAACACCTGGAATCCTTGACGTCTCAGGTGAGCCGTGACCACTGCCATACATTATTTGGTGAACACCCTGGGGGCTATGGTGAGACCAAAGGGCAGAGCTCTTAACTGGTAATGACTAGCTCCAAGCCAGAAGCGAAGGAATCTCCTGGAGCGCCTGTCCATTTTGATGTGGTAGTACGCATGCTGAAGATCTATGGAGCACATCCAATTGCCCTGACCCAGAAAGGGTAGAATGGACCGTAGCGTGACCATCTGAAACTTTGTTCTTTGAACAGACTTGTTTAGTATGCTGAGATCCAGAATCGGTCTCCAGTCCCCTGTCTTTTGGTACCAAAAAGAACCTTGAGTAAGTTCCGGATCCATGTTGGTCTGCTGGGACTTCCTGGATTACTTTTTTCTAGCAGTCTTGAAACTTCTATGACTGCTTGGTCCCTCAGATTGGGTGGAACATCTGTAAGGGATTTGCTCGACAGTAAGGGGGGTTGAGAGAAAGGAATTATGTAACCTCTGGATATAACTGACTGTACCCATTCGTCTTGCGTTAAATTTTGCCAGGCTTTTGGGTACAGTGAAAGTCTTCCCCCGACTGCCTCCAGAGGCGGGCTGCCGGACAACCTTTCTGGGATGCTGAAAGGGCTTCTCAGAGAAAGATTCTCTGTTGCCCTGGTTCTGCGGACCTACTCTGCCATGAGGGCGGTGTCTATTTTTATTTCCCCCTCTGCCCCTGGAGGAAAAATCACTACGTGTGTCAGGCAAGGCTCCTTGGGATTTTTGGAACCACCTTTTACCACTTTACTGACCCTTGGGGTATGGTCTGGAAGGAGTGGAAAAACGGACTCCCACGGCAGAGAGAGTCTTGCCTTCTTGCTCACACCTAGTCAAAGTGTCTTTCACCTGTGGTCCAAAAAGAAAGGAAACCATCAAAGGGGGTGCTGGTGAATGACGCTCTAAAGGGTTCCACAAAGTTACACAGCTGCATCCATGCATGTCTCCTAAGGGCCACACCCGTACCTGTGGCTCTACTTGCACCATTGGCTGCATAAGAAGTGAGCCTCATGGAGGAGTTGACTACAGAATTAAGGGTCGCCAGCTAGGAAGCCACTTTAACTTGAGCCCCCTCAGCTGATGGATCTTGAAGGGTATCTCCGAGCTCTTTAAGGAGATCCCTCTGAAGTCTGGTAAAATGGCATAAGTAGTTCCATGACCTCATAGAAAAGGTCGCTGAAGCAAACATTCGCTTCCCGTATCTGTCCATGGTCCTAGACTCCTTGTTAGAAGGATGGACAGACGAAGAGGTTTCTGACAACTCTTTTTTGGTGGCTGCTGCTACCACCATGGCATCAACAGAACATCTTTGGTAAGAAACTGCCTATCATGGGGTGCTGTGATGAACTTGCCAGGTCTCCTCTGAGTTGGTTCCACTGTATCTGGGGCTGACCAAGCCCTTCAAGCCACCACGGATATAAGTGGATCGAAAGGCGGAGAAACCCAGGAGGTGGAAGGTCGGAAACTGAACGCATTCAGGAATACAGACATCCTCGGTAGGGGCTAGAGGATTCCAGTTCCCCCTCTGCTTAAGCATTTTGAGGATGTCCAAAAAGGAAACCTCTTCAGAGGGGGATTTCAGGAGACCCTTCCGAATCATCTAAGTCTGTATACGAAGTGACAGACTCAGGGGAGTCAATGTGCTTCCTCTTGCACTTCTTACGAGAGGGCTCCTCTGAATATTCAGGGGAGGCCTCAGAAAAAGAGGAAACACCCAATGGGGTGCCCCGGAGCACTGGTTCCTCACATTTGGGGTCTGGAGGAGGAGCAGAGGTTGGCACAGGCACTACAGGGGACTGAGCCGATGGGGCCGATAGTGGAGCTGACTCAGTGGCCAGCACACTCCTTATGACATCGAAGGCATTCCTGCCATGATGCAGAGAAGGCTCCAGTTCTGAGGAAATCGGAATCCTTCTCCGCACCAAGGGAGACAGCTCTGAGGCCGATGTAGGTGCCGAGCTCACCTGCACCGAAGCTCCGAGAGGGAGAACAGGATCGGACAAGGGTCCAATGCCACTCACCCCCTCGGAGCAGACGAGGGTGCCCCGGCACCCAGATCCCTCGGACGGCGCCATCGAGGGAATCGGAGCAGACAACGGAACTGGGGCCGACGACGGAACCGAAGGTGATAAAGTTTTCGGAGCCAACGGTTCCACTATTCGAACCCCAATGAACTCCGGCTCCGAGCTCAATGGAGTCCAAGGAGGAACATCGATAGAAGTGGATGGAGGAGACACCTGTTGAGAGGGCTGGACAACATCTTGGCAAGTGCCTGCGACTTTAGCAACCTACTGACCACTCTTCTCCATGTCATGATCCAAGAGCCTAGAGGATCGAGAGGAGTGAGAAGATCTGTGACTGCACTCGCTTTGCAGCATGGGAGACAGAGGAGCCGAATGTATCGATTCCAGAGAAGGGGACCTCAGCCTCTTGCGACTCCGCGAAGGCTCCAAAGTTTCCCATGGAGCTGATGGGGAGATGGTCTTATCGGTTTCGAAGTAGCAGGTTGAGTCTGAACCAAAGACTGCTCCGAACTTGGAGCAGACGATTTGTTAGATTTAGGGGATTTCACAGGCTGAGTCTTTGCCGGTGAATCCTGGGGCTTTAAAAGGCTCCTAAGAATAAGCTTATTCTTACGCTCCTGCACACTTGGACTAAATGCATGGCAGATAGAACAAGAGTCCTGCAGGTGCACAGCATCTAAACAATAGATGCAAGAAGTGTGCCCATCTGTCAGAGACATTTTCTGACAGCAGGAGTCACACTTCTTGAACCCAGACACCTTGGATTCTTTGGACATCCTGTAACAAAAAATACAACAATAGCTAACCAATCAAAATACAGTCTAAAGAGAAAACACAGTACACTACAGACTAAAGCTAAAGTTTTTTTTTTGTTAAATAGGAAAGCCTCTAACTCAAACGGCTAACCTGACAGGAATATGGAGGGGGGAGGGGAGACCTCTCTAAATTAAACGAGTTCTAAAGGGGAGGGAAGGAAGCTACAAACACACACTTAGCTAACACTACAAATATAAGACTAAAAACTAACAAAACCCCCTAGAAAAGAGACTATTTCTAGTAAAATAGTTCTATAAAGAAACTTTATACGAGCCTGAGCCAGAAAAACGACACCTTGCAGCTGAAGTGGCAAACGAGATCTGGTTAGCTAGCACTAGGCATCATGGGATAAGGGGTAGCCTCGAGCCAGTAAACAGCTCTCGAGCTATAGAAGATGGCCGAGTCAGAGCAGAGGATCGGCTCCAATCCCAACCAGCAAGAACGAAGGCGAGATAGACAACTTAACATCAACTGTTCAGCAAATTGACAAAGAAAGCAGGTTAAACTGTAGAGTTCTGGCAAAGTACTGCCCTTACACACCAGTTTTAAATGTACACCTAAAGTCCACTGACCATTTTAGTGTTTTTAGCTTAGCAAATGGGCAAAGCTCATACATCCGTCTCCAGAACAGCCCAGAAATCAGCAGAATATTGGTGCAAAGAACATCTGTTAACTCTCTGGCAGTTAGCACACAGGACTAAAATTAAAACTTGTTAATCAGCTGCACAGCCAAGGAAAGTATCCAACCACTTTATTTGATATAAAACAAGTTAAACGCTTTCTTCCCAGTTTCGGGACTTCCTCAGAACATTTTAAATTTACAACATCACAATCTTATATACCCATTTGAAACCACCCCACCCATCTCATTTTCCAATTTGTCATTACGTCTATTGGTTAACTGGAAAATGAGATGGGTGGGGTGGTTTCAAATGGGTATACAAGATTGTGATGATGTAAATTAAAATGTTCTGAGAAGTCCTGAAAGTGGGAAGAATGCGCTTAACTTGTTTTATATCAAATAAAGTGGATGGATACCTTCCTTGGCTGTGGAGTTGGATTTTGTATCGTTTTGGTCTATTTTTGGCTTGGTTATTTGTTAATCAGCTGCTTCCTGTACCAAGGGTTTTGAATCTTTCCACTTTCATTTGCCTACTGTGTGATCTTGAGCAAGTCTAGTAACCAGATAGTGCTTTGGAACAATTGAGAATTTCAGCTAGACTCCTTAATGTTCTCCTGGACTGCATGCCTAGTAACTACCTATGAACCTAAAGGCATAAATAGTGGATAGGGTGTGCAGAACAGATACCAAGACAAACACAGAAAAGTTGTTTGTCAGAAGAGAGAGGAAGTATAGTTGTATAAGTAAACTTACCATTAGAGTACACTTGGAACAGACAGACACTGCTGCAGCAGCCTTAGTTAGATGGGTTATATCATACATTGGATGGAACAGACTGACAGCTTTCAGTGTTTAGGGAGCACCTATCACATACTTAAACTTTTGGCAGCTCGAGAGTTGAAGAAAATCAACATTTTGGGTGCAAAGCCCTGCAGTGATTTCACCCCAAATGAGAGGACTACAGCCTGAAATTTTCAATACTAGTAAGTGAAATTGCAACTCCTCACCCTAGTAAAACAAAAAAAAAGTAAGGGGGTGGAGGGAGGTGACATAGCAGCAATGATCAAACATCTGTTATGGTAAGTTTGCTTACACAAATGAACTAAATTCATCATTTGATCCACCACTGCAGTGGATCTAACTATATGGGTAGACTACCATAGATTATACTGACTGACAGTGAAAAAAATGAGAATCCAGCAGCCCCTGGAGGTTTGCCCTACCAAAGCTTGCTCCAGACCTGTAAAAGGAATAAAGTTTGTAATGCTCTGCAAAGATATGTTCAGAGGAAAAAGTTGCTGTCTCTGAAATACTTCTAGAATCCACCTCTTTCCAAAATCCACCTCTTTCCAAAAAGCTAATACTTTAAGCCAAAGACCTGGTAGAGTGAGCCTTTTTCTTTGTCTGGAATTGCTTTGTGGTGGGTATAGCAAGTGACAACCATATGACGGATAGGACAACCTGTATCCAAGCAGACATTTTTCTTACTTTCATATGAAATTAACAATAGGTCAGAGTTTTTGAAGGTTTTAGCTCCATCAAGATATCATCAGACTTGTCTGTGGACATCCAGAGTATGAAAAATCCATTTTTCCTCATTTTTAGGTTCTGGAAAGAAGACCAGGAAATAAATACCTTGGGTCAAGGTAAACTGGTAAACTCATACCACATTAGGCAGAGGAGGAGGATTAGTTCTTAATGAAACACTACCTTTGTGGAAAATGAGGTAAGCTTGACCTACCATGACATCTTGTAACTCAACACTCTTCTTGCAGAGGTCAGAGCAAACAGACACTCGAGGTCAGAGCAAGCAGACACTCGAGGTCAGAGCAAGCAGCAAAAGTGTTTTTCATATTATTTTGTCTTCAAATTGGCCTAATGGATTAGTTCAAATGGAGCAAAAGTTATTTCCAAAACAAAGATGAAATCCCAAGGAGGAGCCACCTGTATTCTGGGAAGCCTGGCATGCAACATCCCTTTCAAAAATATTTTAACACTGGGATACACTGAAAGGGGAGGATCCATGGGCAGACATGCTGAAATGGCAGAGAAATGAACCTTGACAGATGAGTAAGAAAGGCTAGAGGATAACTTACAAATCATTGTAGAACCAGAGAAATATTAGCCTTAAAAATGGTCCTGGTCCTTGTTTGGACAACAAACAAAAACAAATTGTTTCCATTTACTAATATGCAGTTTCGTAGTAGCAGGTTTATTTACCTCCTTTAACACCTGCTGCATATTCGCAGAAAATAGGTGTCTGAAATACATTTAAATTCTATCTAGGCAGTTAGGTGTTATTTCAAGTAGGGGTGTATATAACCAGCCTGTCATGTGCGAGTAGGTCCAGTCAAGAAAGGAAAATGACTGTTGTCTGAGCCAACAGAGAGGATCTCTCCTGATCCTGCTCAGTGTGTCTGACAAAATTTTGCTCAAACAGGATGCAAGATGCCTGTAGAGTAAAATTGTGTTGAAAAGCTATATCCCATGCTTCCATGGCTTGTGTGCAAAAGAGATGAGATCGGACCCCCCCCCCCCAATCACTTGGTGTTATTTGTAATCAATTGTAATGGTCCTGGGGATCACAGATGACAGAGCTGAGAGCATTTATTAGCATCATCAACTCTAAGTGTGTGCATCTATTTTGGTCCGTCCTTTTTGTTGCCAAGAACCTGCACTTTTACTTCCATACACTCTGCTCCCCAAGCAAAATTTGTGATGCCTCTAGTTATACCCTGCACTGGAGCTGGAAGAGAAAATGGGAGAGCTGGGTTTAGGTAAAATGAGTCTTTCCAAAGGAGTTTCCTTTTTACAAATCCCCAAATAGAAATCTAGAATGTATGGGGTCACTGATGTTGGGACCATACATATTTTAGGTACCACTGAATCTTTCTCATGTGGAATACGACTGAAGGACTCATGAGAATCATGGATGCCAAGAATCCTAGTACCCTCAGAAATTCCCTTGCTGAAGCCTTGGACAGAGTGGAAAACTCAGGATTTGATCTAGGTATAGATTTACTTTTTCCTGTGGATGAAAAGGTCTTTAAATTGAGGTATCTAGGAGACACCCCAGGAAGACAAGCCTGTAAGGAGTTGAGCCAAACTTTTGGATGTTCTTGTCAAACTCCAGTCTGTGAAGGAGGAGATCTTTCACCAAGTGAGATATCCCTGACACTTTGAAAAAGACTCTGTAGAGATAAACAAGCTGTCTAAGGAAAAATGTGAATACCTTGCAGTCTGCAATAGGCCATCATTGGAGCTAGATACTTTGTGAATACCTTTGGAGCGGTGGATAACCCAAACAGCAATGCATACAACTGAAAGTGTCTGGAACCTTTAACAGTTAAAAGTTGGTGAAACAGGAATGGGATGAAAAGCATCCTTTAAATCTAGGGTTAGTTAAACTTAAAGGGAGAATCACAGGTAACAGGTCATGTTGAGACAGCATTCTGAATTTTGGAACCTTCACAAATTACTTTGGAAAGGAAAGATCCAAGACTGGTTTCTTGTTTGATACAAAAAAACTCATTCAAAACATTTCCCTTTCAGAAAAGGAGGGACAGCTTCTATCACCCCCTAAATCAGCAGATGCTGAAGGACAGGAGGGGAAAAAAAGTTTGATCTGGTGGAAGAGGAGGAATTCCCTGAGAAGGACAGGTTCCCACTTACACCTATATCCCTGATGAATCACTCCCAGAATTAAACTTGTCTAAGATTATCTGTTGCCAGAGAGAGAAATGGAGATTTAGATTTCGGCAATGATTTAAAGGCTCGACAGCCTCTCGACTTTCACAGAATGTCCAGATAGATCAAAAATATGAGGAAATGTTCCTGAAAATTATAGCTTTCTGGCAAATCATTGTGGAATAATGACAGACATTTGAGTTTCAAACTTCATATCCATCAGAAAATACAAAATAATGCAAAACCTGTCATTCTATCTAAAGTAGAAATCAAAATTAAGTTCAACTAAATTTTACACACGGAATCACATATCTAGAGGAGCATTTAAGTCATTTGAGACACAGAAGCATTAAGAGTACTTACTTTTTCATCTTTTGAGGAAAAATCCTGTAACTACAAATGTTCCTCATTCTCAAAAGATGCAAGCATAAACTTCAACATGAGTCTGACAATAAAGAAATCTAAAAATAAGTGGGACAGAACAATATACTTTTCCCCCAGTATTTCAATGATGTTCCCACCCTTAAGTGGGGGGGGGGGCTAATACTTTGTAGACGTTTAGCATCAGCAAGATTTACCAAATAAATCACTGCAGGGTCAGATCTTGGATTAGAAGATACAAATTTGCAAGACTGAGGAACTTTGTACAATTTGTTTTCTTAGGGGCAGCAGGCTGTCAGACAATTTACAGGCTATAATGTGAACATCCTCCAATGCTGGAAGACCAACCGGAACAAGAGTAAGTTCAGAAAAGTCCAGTTATAAGAAATCATGATTTTTATATGTATATATATATATATATATATATATATATATATATATATATATATATATATATACATACATACATACATACACACATACATACACATATATATATATATATATATATATATATATATATATATATATATACACACATATATATATATATATATATATATATATATATATATATATATATATATATATATATGTATGTATATATAGACAGACCAAAATTCTCTGTGCTCCTATTGAAACTGGTTCATTCCGGAATTTTCTTTTCTGAAACCAATTCTTCTGAGGGACTGGTAGAAGAAAATCTCCTCAGAATCAGAATCAAACCACTTGAGTAGAGAAAACAGAAGTTGTCCCCTCACAATCATGTTCCCATTTGATTATACTGGGAATCTTCAGAAACTGAAAAATTATTTTTCATCTTACCAGTAACACCACAAATATAAGGGTCAAGAATCTGAACGAAGTCCAATAAATCATTCCTGTTTAAAGTAACACAGACAGGGAAGATAAACGTTTTTGATTCTTTTTACCAGGAAAATCCATAGAAACAGATGGACTTTTGTCAGGCATAATATCCCGGAGGACAAGCATCTCAGTCCAGCTACACAGAGACACATTCCCTGCTCTTTCATCAAAATCTGACAAGAGTGTTTCTCCTCTGTCCACCAAAAGCACTCTAACAGCTGCAGACAGGGTGTGTAAACCCTAGTCAATGGTGACCAAGGAACTACACCAAAGTGAAATAAGGTAGATGATGAATGGTCTGTGGAACCAGAAATGGCCACAGCAGTCGTCCATCTAGGGCTGAGGCAAATTTGCAGCCTGCTAAAGTGGCAAAGGCTATCTGGAAACATTCTTCCTTCTGAAGCTAGAAAAAGGAAGAATAGGTAATTTGTTCTATGGTAAAGTCAAATACGAAGCCTGAAGGGCAGGAAAAACTGACAAGTCAGCAAAACGGGTAAGTAGTAAAAAAAAATATTTCTTCCCCTCAAATTTGTCCCCTCCAATACACAGTGAAGAACACGAAAAACACTTTTCCCCACAAAAGTAGGAAGTCACACTTCACAGTAAAACTTGACTAAAAGTCACGTGACAGTCCATTAAAACACTTTCATTGCTTAAGTTAACTAAAGTTAAGTTTTTGTTAAAAACAATGGATGTAGAAGGTTCTTTCCATAAAAGGAACTTGCCTGTCCAGCAATGGAGAAATGCTAGCCATCTGTTGATCCTCAAAAGCATACAAGACCGCCGTATTGCCGCAGGAAAGCTCTTGAAGGGTATGGCACCCAAATAATTCTCTGCACCTCTACACAATATGTGCTTGTGATAGGTGCCCTTAAGCTCTGGAAGCCAGAGAGTTCTTGTATCCTATGCAGGATGTAATGCATATATCTAAGGCAGCATCGGAGGAATCTACCATACAGATGTTTGCACACGACCACTAACAGGTAGAAAGTCTCTTGTCCTGTGGGGATGCAACTTGATAAGGAGGAACTAGGTCACCTTTCTGGAACACAGAGCTAACCCAAATAAGTATGAATATTATAAAGGACGTGTAGCAGCAGAGCAACTGAAGATATTTCAGATCACCCATCATCATCTGACGTAAGGTTTTACACTTTAGATACAGCTTTAAACAAGTTCCAAGTTTTGACACAAGTGGCTTGTGGCTTTTAAAGGTGACATGTTGTGGGCTGCCAGTTTTACCACCTCCGATTCAAATCCATTCTGCTGACATGAACATCAGATAGGTGAGGGAATGGAAAGCCATTTGTTTAACTCCAATCCAAAGGGTAGTAAATGTCTCCTACAATTACATACCTTTCCTTAGTTCCTCCACACATCTCAAAGTACAAATAAATGGTACTGAAGGCAGTTTTTAAGAGAAGAAATGCATGGCTAAAGAAATGTGTTAAATATTACCCGGGGCAAGAAGCACAAAGGCATACACAGCCCTACAGCAAATTCCAGAATAATTCTGATGTACCACAACTTTCTATATCCACTTCTAACTGGTAAGACAACACTTTTTGCTTGAACACACCCATGCCTCTCAACTGTCCAGACTTTTGCAGAATGTCCTGATTTTTGCCTCATTTTTGGTGTGTTTCTACCAAAATTGTGTTTTTCTGGCAAACTGTTGAGGAATGAAGTCAGAAAATATCATAAATTTGAATTTTAGACTTCATATCCTTTATAACATTTATGCTAAAGTTGATAGAATAACACATTTCTCATTAAGTTTGTAAGAACACTATTTAAAATTTGCCCCTATTTTTGGGCCTTTGCCCCCCCCCCCCTATTATTTATGGCCTTGTCCAAATTTCTTGCTCTTAGAGGTTGAGAGGTATGAACAGACCTTAAAATCACCTTGACTGGAAGTATAATGTATGTAATACATGCTTAAATTATACCAAGCCCTCATTAAGAAGATACAGGATGCAAGATCCCCTCCCCCAGTCCTCCCAATAACTAATTGTCACTCAGCTGTAGCTCCAAAGTACAGTTTTGTACCTACCATAAATGTAGATGTCCGATAGGTATGCATCTGCAGTCATCACATATGGGTTGTCCTGCCTCAGGCAGCCCTTCGGTCGGCCGGATTCCAAAGTCTGGGTCCGGCGTCAGCTGATGTCGCTCCCTCCCCAACGTCACAACGCCTGGGGTATAAAAGCGTCAGCCGACGCCATGTTCCTCAGTTTTTCTTGCCCCAGATGCCCTCTAGGAAGGCTAAATTTGGAAAAATGCAGTAAAAAATCCAAACATTTGCAAAAAAAAAAAAATATATATATATATATATATATATATATATATATATATATATATATATATATATATATATATATATATATGTGTGTGTGTATGCATATATTTTTATTTTATTTATTTTACATTTGTTGACCGGGCTAGTCTGGCTGGATACATGTCCATTTTCAGCAGAGGCCCGAGGAGAAAAGCTCCACTAAATACTAAGTACATTACAAAAAATCACAAATGTTTATAAGTAACAAATTAGAAAATCATAACAGCACACAGAATGCAAGATAGATTCAAGGAGAAGCACATTTCGATGAGCAGTTAATACCATATTAGCAATTTTATATATATATATATATATATATATATATATATATATATATATATATATATATATATATATATAAACAAATACACCATAACAGATCCCCCAGCTAGCTAATAGAGAGGTAAGCACCCTAGGAGTACCACAGAGAGGAAGGAGGGAGGGTAAACCTGACTGCAGATGCATACCTATCGGACATCTACATTTATGGTAGGTACAAAACTGTACTATGTCCTTCAAGGATGCATCTGCAGTCATCACATATGGGTAGAATACCATAGCCAATCTGGGGGTGGAGGTACTAGGAAAGGGATGGTGTAGCTAAGATACCCTGCAGGACAGCCAAAGCAAAGCCTGCTCTGGATCTGGAATATAAAGGTAAATTGTAATGCTTGGCAAATGTATGCACGGAGCTCCATGTGGCAGCTTCTAAAATGTCTTTTGTAGCCACCTCTCTTAAAAAGGCTGTGGCTCTCGTAGAATGAGGTCTAATGTTAGCTGGTACAGTCTTTCCATGAAATGAGTAACAAAAGCGGATGCAATTCCCTATCCATTTTGAAATTGTGTGTTTGGAAATTGCTTTTCCTTGACTACCAGCAGTATATGCTACCAGCAGCTGGTCAGTTTTTCTGAAACCTTTAGTTCTGTCCAAGTAGTAGCGCAGCTGTCTGTGAATGTCCAGGGTGTGCAGCAGTTTCTCCCCTTTGTTTTGTGGATTTGGGAAGAAGGTAGGCAAGTGAATAGCTTGATTCAATGAAACCCTGGATACCACCTTTGGCATAAAAATAGGATTAGTTCTTAATGAACCTCTATCCTGATGGAAAATAATAAAGGGCTGAACTGCCATCAGGGCCTGCAATTCCGAAACTCTTCTTGCTGAGGTTATTGCCAGAAGGAAAGCAGTCTTCCATGAGAGGTACTGTAGATCTGCAGATGCTGCTGGCTCAAATGGAGGCAGTGTTAGTTTTTCCAACACATAGTTAAGGTCCCAAGCAGGTAGAGGAGGTTTCCTTGGAGGTCTGATGTTTTTGATTCCCCTTAGAAACTGTCTTAGGAGAGGATGAGAAAAGACAGGAGGATCAGTATTGTACTCTGCTGAAATTGCTGAAGCATGAATCTTAATAGAAGAGTAACAGAGTCCATTGTGGAACATTTCTGCCAAATATTCCAGGATATGTGCCATGCTCATCTTTGTCGCATCTAGGCCCTTTGTGGTGTTCCAGATGAGAAATCTTTTCCATTTTGCTGAATATGCCTTCCTTGTGGAAGGGCGGCGAGCTTCCAGAATGATATTCTTTACTCTCTGGGATAGCTTATCCTGAAGAGGAGTCAAGGCATTCTCCAGGCTGTTAGTTGCAATGTTTTCAGGTTGGAATGTAGAGTTTTGTAGCTGTGCTGTGTCAGTAGAAGTGGCCATAGAGGTAGGGGCCATGGCTTCGTACGTGACAAGCTCCTTAGCAGTGGGTACCAGTGCTGTCTTGGCCAGTCCAGAGCTATCAGGATCACTTTTGGCTTCTCTGCCCTGATCTTCAGTAACACCTTGGTCATTAATGGAATAGGAGGGAATGCATACACTGTTAGATTTCTCCAGCTGAAAGAGAGAGCGTCCACTTTCCACGCTTGTGGGTGGTATGTCCTTGAGCAGAATTTCTTTAGTTGATGATTGTGGGGGGATGCAAATAAATCTATGTCCGGGCTCCCCCAAAATTGTGTTATCTGTTGGAAAATGTCTGGGTGCAGCATCCATTCGTGTGCATCCATGATATTTCTGCTTAAGCTGTCCGCCAGTATATTGTCCTTCCCTGGCACAAACTGAGCTTGTAGCTGTATATTGAGTTTCAAAGGAAGATCCCATAGATTCATTGCCAGCCTGCACAGAGGGTAAGAAAGGGTACCTCCTTGCTTGTTTATGTACCACATAACTGTGGTGTTGTCTGTCCTTATTAGTAGATGGCCTTGATGCAGAAAGAGTTTGAAGGCCTCGATTGCATGTATCACTGCTAGCATTTCTTTTTGATTTATGTGCATGTGCAGCTCCTTTCGTGACCACTGTCCTTGGATAGCTCTGCCCTCCATGTGTGCTCCCCAACCTAGGTCTGAAGCGTCTGTTATAATAGTTTGGGAGGTTTTTGGCTTTGTGAAGGGCAACCCTCTGTTGGGACTGGCTGGCCTGAGCCCACCACAGAAATTCCTTGTGAAGGCATGGGATGAGTGAGATTAAAGTTTCCAAACTGTGGCTGTGCTGAGCCCATAAACTCCTTGGGTACCACTGTAGCTTTCTCATATGTAGCCTTGCTTGTGGAATCAAAACAATACAGGATGCCATGTAACCCAGGGTCTGCAGGATTTTCCTTGCAGTCAGCTGAGTTTGTCTTGTCAGATTCTTGAAGTAATCCGGTAGTTGACTTTGTTTTTCTTCTGTGAGAAGCCATTTGGGTGGTTGTATCTAGATCCGCACCCAGAAAGGTTATTCTTTGGGATGGAACAAGTCTTGATTTGTGCATGTTGACTGTATATCCCAAGGCCTGTAGAAGATTGATGGCATAATTTAAGTCCTTTATCAGAGTTTGTTGGTTGTCCGCTTGTATAAGGCAGTCGTCCAGATATGGATAGATTTGAATCCCCTGGAGTCTGCAGTGTGCTATTACTGATGCCAGGCATTTCGTGAATACTCTGGGCGCAGTAGATAAGCCAAAGGGCAATGCTGAGAATTGATAATGCTCTGACCCTGCAAGAAATCTGTGGTATCTTCTGCAACTTTGTCCGATAGGGACATGCAGGTATGCCTCCTTGAGGTCTAGAGTAGCCAGCCAAGACCCCTTGCCCAGCATGGGAAGGAGTTGCTGTAGAGTCAGCATTTTGAATTTTGGCACAATGAGGTAAGTATTCAGTACGGACAAGTCGAGAATAGGTCTCCATTGATGCTCTTTTCTTGGAACAAGGAACAGTCTGGAGTAAAATCCTTGGCCTTGTTCTGAAATAGGAACTCTTTCTATGGCTTTCATTTGAAGTTTGAGATTTGTTTCAAAGCCTCTGTCCTTTGTTTTGGTGGCAGGCCTGGTATGCCTTTTCTTTTTGGCAATGTGTGGAAATGGAACCTGTATCCATTGTCTGTTATTTGGAGTGTCCATTTGTCTCTTGTAATGTTGTGCCAATTTCTTGAGAATAAAGAAAGCTTTCCACCCAAAGGTGCTTCTAATTGAGCCCTGGTTGACGGAGTCAAAGCAGAGTCATTGAGTTTGTCCTTGTGCAGCAGTTGCAGATCCTGAACTGCCTGTCTGGATTGGAGGTTGCCATTGACGGCCTCTGTAGGAGCCCCTAGCTTGGCCTCTACCTCTGGCACGCCTGTTTCTGCCCCTTTGAAATCTTTCTGTGTCCGAAAAGGACCAATTCTTGGAAGGCCAGTTTCTGCTAAATCTAGGTGGTTGGACTTGAAGGAAAATCTTTAACTGTTTGTACAGATTTTGCCTTTTCCTCAAATTTCTTTAGAACGTCTTGAGCAGTGGAACCAAATAACTTTTGTTTTTCCAGTGGAGCATCCAAAAGCTTAGCTTTAACATGTTCTGGCAGAGATTGTTCCTTCAGCCAAGCATGCCTGCGTATGACAACACCTGTCATTGCTGACCTACATGAAGCTTCCAATGCATCATAACCACACTGCAAGAAATGGTTGCTAACCTGCTGGGAATTATGTACCAGATCCTGAAGGGATTTACGGTCAAGGGGTTCAGAAGAAGACAATTTCTTATGCATTTCTTCTAACAAATACTCTTGATACTGTATCATGTGAAATTGACAATTTAATGCCCTCATAGCAAGAGTGGCAGAAGTATACACTTTTTTACCCCATCTCTCTAATGCCCTGGACTCCTTTGCAGAGGGGAGTGGGTTCTTAGTAGAAACAGCTGCAACCCCTTTAGGGCCCTGTGAAATAGTTTCAGGGTCAGCAGAGTGGGCCTTATAAAGAAAATTATGTGCGTCCGGGACCCTGTAATACCTATCAGGCTTAACAGGAGCTGGAGGCAGAGTGTCAGGGGTCATACTAGAGTCAGAACATACATCATCAATCACATTTAAAACAGGAGGAATAGCCAAAGGTCTATGCTGAGGTAAATGGAGAAAAGTACTTGGTCTTTTCCTGGAATCAGAATATTCCTGGCCCTGCCATTTGAAATGCTCTCTCATAGTGTGAAGGGTCTCCCCAAATGAAAGCTCTTCAGAAGGGGAGGCTGAGGGAATAGATTCCTCTGCATCCGAATCCTCGTAGGCCGAGTAAGCCTCCTCCTGGTAGTCTGAGTGATCCGAGCCAACAGAGGCCTCCTCTGAGGAAAGGGGATCAGAGGGATCCATCCTGGGCCTTTTGTCTAGAGGGGGTTGGGAGCCCCTGTCCGGATGAGGCTGAGAGCCCCTAATTAAGGAGATCATGTCCTCTGCCAAAGTTAAAATCTGTGAACTAGAAGGTCCCTGAGGAATAACTCTGGGAGGCATGGTTTTAGTGTGTTTTGCAGCTTTAGCCCTGGTGAAGGCCTTAACAGACATGGATGCAGGAGGCCTGGCTGCACCACGTGCTGGTGTAGCTTTATCTAAAGGTATGGTGTTGGAAGATTCCAATACACCAGTTTCGGAAGGCAATTCTGTAACCGACTCGGTAGGAGCCTCCGGGACCGAGGCTGTCAGTTGTATTATTTCAGGGTTCGGAAGGTCCAAGGACTCTGTATCAGCCGAAACAGAGACACTCGCGGTAGGCCTAGCCACGGTTTCAGCCGAAACCGCGGGCCACGTGTGTCGGTCCTTGTCTTTCTGTTTCTTAATTAAATGCGATGTCGGGGTTTCCGACGGCATTTTGTAGGCAAAACTACCCCCAAAAAACTCTTCTGCGAACTCCGACCGACATCTAAGAGTGTGTCGGTTGAAAGAAGCGCAGGCAGAGCAGGCCGAGATGTCGTGGTCTGGGCCTAAGCAAGGAAGACAATAAGAGTGGAAATCCTTATGAGGTATTTGTTTCCCACAAGTTAAACAATTATTAACTTTTTCTGACATCGGCTGAGGCAAGAAAGAGTCCCCAACGGGGTACTTAGCTTTTGAAGTCTTCGGATAGCAAAATTACAGGAGCTGGCCGACCGGCACTTGCGAACTGCTTCTGCTTCGGCCACCACGTGGCAAGAAAGACTGAGGAACATGGCGTCGGCTGACGCTTTTATACCCCAGGCGTTGTGACATCGGGGAGGGAGCGACATCAGCCGACGCCGGACCCAGACTTTGGAATCCGGCCGACCGAAGGGCTGCCTGAGGCAGGACAACCCATATGTGATGACTGCAGATGCATCCTTGAAGGACATCCTATCTTGTTTCCATATGTTTCACTCACATCCACATCAGTACTTTAGGAAAACTAAAGCTGGAATGTTGACAAGGAGTACTACAGTAAACATGAGGTAAAAAGTTTGGGATATCTGCAAAACTGCCTTGTCATACCTTTTAGCCTCTCAGAGAATGGCATCTGCACAAAGCCGAAATAACTGGAGGGGGGGGGGGGGACAAAGGTCTAAAAATAGGTGCAGATCTGTCTATTTAGTATTATTTACGGACTTCAATTCTCAATGATTTGCCAGAAAATCATCCATTTTATGAGGAACACATCAAAAATATAAGGCAAAAACCTGGACATTCTGTGAAAATCTAAACAGTTGAGGGCAAGAGCCTTGTGCACTGGTTATAAAACACAGCAAGCTACATCTTCATGCTCTTCATCAGTTATTTGGACTTCAAAGATGGCACAATATACAGATGTTACATAAAGGAAACGTACCAAAAAAATGGAAGCCTATGACAAAATGTCCACCCTTATGCACAAAACTAAACAGATCTGCATGCATATTTTTTTCTTAACAGTGATGCAATACATATACCAAGTCTGCTACAGAAGAAAATTCCTCACATTGCTGCTCACACCCTTACCTCTGGCACTGCACAGCTTAAAGGAAACTCTGCCACACCAAGAATGTTAACTTCTAGTACAGAACTAAAATGGCTAATTAAATCTTAATTTTTTTCTTGCCAATCTGAAAGCACATCCCTATCCCTAGTGCTAAATACAAGCTATTCAGAAATTCTGTTTCTGCAAATGCGTAAACCATTAAAGAAATGAGTCAAGTGAGACAGGTATTGCAAGACCTACAAGATCATTATTTTGGATAAAATTACAATACATTATAACATAATCAGTTAAATGTTATATATGGCAACATTAAATAAGATCTGACAGCTGCTTTAAGAGTAAAACCTGGTGTAGCTGTTAAGACATATTTCCTCTTATTTTACCAACACTAGAATTTTAACTTTTTACATTTAACGGTTTCCTTTATATTCAAAATTACTTCAGTTAGTTGCGAAACCAACTGTCGGAACTACTGTTATTACAACTGAGATAAGGAAAAGGATTTACCTAGAAAACAGAAATGAACTGCAGTTCATCTCTGACATTTTATTACAATCATAATGTGGTCTACAGTCAGAAAGATTGACCTGTACATTTGCCTAGCTGTACTTTAAAAGGAAGGCGAAGGAATCTCCTAACATACAATTTAAACATAGGAGTGAAAAGAAAAGCGCTCATTAGATTCAACCCCAAGACCTCCAATATTCAATATTTTCCTTTAATTCTATGATTTTCCCAATGTCTAGGCCGGAGGCTTTCTTTGCAGTGTGTGTGTGTGTGTGTGTGTGTGTGTGTGTGTGTGTGTGTGTGTGTGTGTGTGTGTGTGTGTGTGTGTGTGTGTAATTTGACCTACATTTTAAGCAGTAATTTATGTACAGAAGAGGCATTGCTGTATGAACTTGAAAACATACAGGTAAGGGGGGGCAGCACAACTACTCAGCAGTTAATATTTCTGCCTCATACCTCCAGCAACTGGAGTTCAAACCCTGTGGGGAGTCTGTGTTTTCCCAGCATTTGTCTGAGTTTTCATCAAGTAGTCCAATTTTCTCCTTGTTCAGAAAAATATGATAGTTGATTAATCAGTGCAACATGTCTATAACCTACAGCACTTACCCTTACGGCCCAAATTATGGCTGAAATGGGACCAAGGAAGACGATTTCACATACACCAGTAAAGATGGATGAATAATGGACTGCGTGTCAAAAATTCACAGCCCAAAGTGTTTCATATTAAAAAAAAACTAGACATTAGGATGCAAATTAATCCGATCACAAGCAAAACTATAACTGGATGACTAACTTAAAAAGCAAATTTAGCACCCCCCACGCATTTGGCTGGCCTTGCATCTAGTGCACCATTTGGCCAAGGGCACTTCTCTGGAAGGTTTCTTCTTGCCTCTCGACTATTTTGTATTTTACAAAGAATACGGACCATATGGCATAAGTAGAACAATAGCACAATATATGTAGTGGCACCTTTAAATAGTAGTTTGATGGCGCACGTACATGTGTGCACATGCATAAGTACTTTTTTTTTTTTTTTTTTTTTTACTGACAACTGCACCTTTTTTTTACTGACAACTGCACCTTTATTTGTAATTAAATGTATTTATTTATTATGAGAATGAATGTAAATGGGACAGGCTATAGCTGCAGTGAAAATGTCATCAGGGTCAGAGAATCACATGCGATGAGAGAAAAGAAAAAAATGCTCTCATATTTCAAGACGCAACTGAGCAGCAACTGGTATTTCAGATAATGGTTGCATTACTTGTATGAACCTTTTTTCCCATTAAGTGAACTACAAAAAAAAAATTAAATCTACATTCTAAAAACCAACAACTGAACTGAAAATGAAAATTCCAAGCAGCAGCAACCAGATAAAAAACGTCACGGACTGTTTATTCAAGGTATTCAAAGTAAACGCCTTCGGCTGCAATAATATACAGCCTTCCTCAGACAAAGTACAAAGCCACAGCATTACACTGGGCTTAAATAATAATTCAATCCACTTCAGCGGACCTAAACAATTAGCAAATTAACAAATTAACAAGTTCATAAAGCTTATACATAATTAGTATGACCCCTACACATTTTCATATATAAATATATAACTATATAAAAACATAAGTATGAATATCAGATAAAATACAATGAGACAAAATGATTTAAATTTAATATATGATAATAAAAACCACTCAATATGTATATATATATATATATATATATATATATATATATATATATATATATATATATATATATATATATATAGAGAGAGAGAGAGAGATTTAAATGTAAATATAAATATAAAAAAAACACCAACCATATTATTTAATAACCTTACTAAGAAGGCATCATTGCCTACTAATTTATCTACGTAAGGCTTTTAATTTTAAGATACACTTAATAGAGGCAACATCATTTAGCCCTGGTGGTAGCTGTGCAGATCTTCTAACTTGCCAAAACAGCTCCTGCTCTTCTAAATGGAGCTGCCAGGGCCCACGTCTAATGTCAGTATTCACCTGATGAATAACAGAAAATAGGAAACTATGTTCTGGATATTCAAGAATATGCCTAGCTAATGCATTTGTCAAATCGTTCCTTCCTATGGCAAATAAATGTTCATAAATTCGCTTTCTCAGTTTCCTCTCTGTTTCGCCAATGTAAAAGGAAGGACATTTTTCACAAACAGCAACATAAACCACCCCACTTGACTCGCAGTTAAAGTTTCCTTGGATGGAAATATTTAATTTATTAATATTGATTTTACTACAAGCTACAACATATTTACACTGGCTACACATTCCACATTTTCGCATACCAAATATTTTTTGTTTACTAGAATTCCTACTTTTTTCCACAATTGCTTTTAAGTTGGAACCCCTTCTATATGCAAACATTGGATGCGTGCCCAATGTTTTAGCTAATGCTCTGTCTTCCAAAATGATATTCCAATTTTTAGTCAATATATCCCTAATAGCCTGGAAATCAATGCTATATGTGAACAAAAAAGTAATATTGTTTGATACCAAATCATTATTATTATTATTTGTGCCCAACTTTGTCAACCTATCCAATAATGCACCTCCCAGCAATGGCTTAAAATGACCGTTTTGTCTTTTGGTCTGCACTTCCTCTTGTAACCGTTTTATTAAATTATATGGGTAGCCTCTACACAGGAACATTTTGCCTATATTATCACATTCTCTAAGAAAGTCAGCCTCCTCTGATATCATCCTGGCAGCCCTAACAAGCTGTCCTTTAACCACACTTCTTTTTTGATGGAAAGGGTGACAACTTGAAAAGTGAAGGTAACTATTCGAGTGAGTTGGTTTTCTATGGATAAAAGATTTAAACTTGTTGTTAACCCTATCCTTAGATATACTTACATCTAAAAAGTGCATTTCTTCCTTCCATACTCAGAGTATGTAAACTCCAAAAATTCAGTCATAATTGAAATACTGTCTATGAAGTCAGAAATTAAATCCGGTGAACCATTCCAAATGAAACGCATATCATCTTGGTATCTTGTATACCAAGTGACATGTTGTTGATATAATATATTATTAAACAAAAATTCATGTTCCCAGAATGCCATTACACTATTAGCAAAGCTACACCCGCATGGTGAACCCATGGCAATTCCAGTATTTTGTAAATAAAATTGATTCTTTAACACTAAAAAGTTATTGGATAAAACAATTTCCAGGAGGGTCTCCACAACATACATCTGCACAGAAGAAGCATTTTTAGTAAACATAAAATTCCTGGTGCAATCTATACCAAGTTGGTGTGGAATTACAGTGTATAGATCTTTTACATCTACTACCAGAAACACATACTCTGAATTATATCCAATTTTACTAAGATTTTCCAAGTAGTTCCAGGAATCTTTACATATCTGGGGTTCCCCTTGTAACATCGGCTTAAGTATCCCATCCACAAACTTCGCACAAGCATAAGTAATAGATCCTCTCCCGTCAACTATTAGCCGAAATGGGGGATCTACTAAATTTTTATGGATTTTCGGTGTGCCAAATATGGTGGGAATTTTTGGAGCTGGCATGGATAGAAAGTGGAAGGTGTTACAATCAATACTTCTTTCCAAAAATAAATCATCCAAGATACCCCTAATTTTCCTATAGGCTCCATTTATCTCATTAAGACTGGAAATCGAATATATGTCGGACTACAAATGGTTTAACATCTTTTTATCATATAAATATTCATCCATGAACACCAGCCCCCCTCCCTTGTCTGGTTTCATGACTCTAACCTTACAGTCATATAAAACAAAGCAATAAATTCCAGTTCATTCCTAGAGATGTTACTTGTTTTTTTGTTACTTACAGCAAAAAAATTATTATTAAGCTTAGATCTTAAATCTATTTCGCAGACTTTTTCAAATATATTCAAAATGCAATTCAATGGCGGATTAAACACACATGATACTCTCAAAGTGTTACAAAGGGCAGGTGCATTACCTAAAGAGACTGCTAAATTCAGTTTCCTCACAAATAATTTTAGGTCTATGATAGTTTTAACCAAATCACCCCTTCTGTCAGGGACAAAAAGACAGCCCTTTCAAAAAAAATTCAACAACTGGTTGGTCAACAGTCAAAACCGTGTAGCTGTAAATGTTAAAATCACAGTTTTGGCTTGTGAGAACTGTAGGTCCCATTATTGGAGGAAACATCATCTCCTCCGTTGATTCCGTCTCTTCCTCCTCTGTGGCTGACCCCCGTAGTTGGACCTGGTATTGTTGCTCATATGTCTGTTGTTGTCCCTGAGAAAATCCTGATTATTGTCATTTTGCTCATGTATATAATTCAGATTTTGGTTATTGGTATTATTGTTACCACTGTTAGTATTGGAATTATTGTTGGTTTGGTTGCGAATACGTTCGCTCCTACGAACTACAGCTTACTCTTGATTTTCGATGTTATCAGTAGGGGTAGCTACCTGATTTTCAGCCCCTCTATTAAATGAATTATTCCCTATTGATGGTGGAGGGGATAGGCTTTGTTATTTTTATAGTCATAGAGGTCTCTATCCATTTTACGTTTTTTATTACTAGCCATTTTACTCAGATGCCTCTATACTAGAAAAAATCCTTAAATAATCATATTTATAGCATGGAAAGTCGCTATCTTGCGTTAATCCAGTCTCCAGTACTTCAAGTTCATCTATGAGTACTGTGATTTCACAGTTATAAAAATTGATTAAAGATGACAAAAAGTCAAAGCCCTGTGTATCAAAAAGGACCAACAACTCTTTATGAAAAACTGAATTGTTAACTAACCCTGCAGGATAGCGCCATTGGCGTAGTCCCTTAGGAACCACTTTTTTAGATATACATTCTTGCAGATAGGCGACTTCAAGTTGCAATTTCTAGCATCTAAACAGTTTTTGATCAAACATATTAAGTTTATCCACAAAGTTACTCACCGCTCTTTCTTGGTCTACCATGTTTCCATTATGATTAACTGAGACTCCAAAAAAGTCTTTCTTACTCAGAAAAGATGCCATAGAAGGTATGGTAGTTATATTATTGCCATCGTTTAAAATTCTTGGCGACTGATGTCCTCGTTCTTGTGTGGCTTCCCCACTAGCCCTACGAACGCTAGCATCAGTATTGAGATGTTCAGATGCTCTATTACAGGGCTGAAGTGGCAACGGATTTCCCTGACGTGTTACAGGAAGTGCAGCTACAACAGAATCCCCCCTAGCATCAACGGGGGCTCCAGAAGCGATCCTGGAGGCATTAGCCTCCACTTTTTGTGATAAATCCTCCACTCTCATTAGTAAAAGATTGATCAGGATAGTTAAGTTACCAAACTCTTTCCCTTCGTCAGCTTTACTAATAGCGTTAGTTTTGTTAGACGAACTAGTGTCTCGCTCTTCGTCCTGCGAGAAAAGCAATTGTGTAATGGCATTCTGGGAACATGAATTTTTGTTTAATAATGAATTACATCAACAACATGTCACTTGGTATACAAGATACCAAGATGATATGCGTTTCATTTGGAATGGTTCACCGGATTTAATTTCTGACTTCATAGACAGTATTTCAATTATGACTGACTTTTGGGAGTTTACATACTCTGAGTATGGAAGAAATGCACTTTTTAGATGTAACTATATCTAAGGATAGGTATAACAACAAGTTTAAATATTTTATCCATAGAAAACCAACTCACTCGAATAGTTACCTTCACTTTTCAAGTTGTCACCCTTTCCATCAAAAAAGAAGTGTGGTTAAAGGACAGCTTGTTAGGGCTGCCAGGATGATATCAGAGGAGGCTGACTTTCTTAGAGAATGTGATAATATAAGCAAAATGTTCCTGTGTAGAGGCTACCCATATAATTTAATAAAACAGTTAAAGAGGAAGTGCAGACCAAAAGACAAAATGGTCATTTTAAGCCATTGCTGGGAGGTGCATTATTGGATAGGTTGACAAAGTTGGGCACAAATAATAATAATAATAATGATTTGGTATCAAACAATATTACTTTTTTGTTCACGTACAGCATTGATTTCCAGGCTATTAGGAATATATTGACTAAAAATTGGATCATCATTTTGGAAGACAGAGCATTAGCTAAAACATTGGGCACGCATCCAATGTTTGCATATAGAAGGGGTTCCAACTTAAAAGCAATTGTGGAAAAAAGTAGGAATTCTAGTAAACAAAAAAATATTTGGTATGCGAAAATGTGGAATGTGTAGCCAGTGTAAATATGTTGTAGCTTGTAGTAAAATCAATATTAATAAATTAAATATTTCCATCCACGGAAACTGAGTCAAGTGGGGTGGTTTATGTTGCCGTTTGTGAAAAATGTCCTTCCTTTTACATTGGCAAAACAGAGAGGAAACTGAGAAAGCGAATTTATGAACATTTATTTGCCATAGGAAGGAACGATTTGACAAACGCATTAGCTAGGCATATTCTTGAATATCCAGAACATAGTTTCCTATTTTCTGTTATTCATCAGGTGAATACCGACATTAGAGGTGGGCCCTGGCAGCTCCATTTAGAAGAGCAGGAGCTGTTTTGGCAAGTTAGAACATCTGCACAGCTACCACCAGGGCTAAATGATGTTGCCTCTATTAAGTGTATCTTAAAATTAAAAGCCTTACGTAGATAAATTAGTAGGCAAGGATGCCTTCTTAGTAAGGTTATTAAATAATATGGTTGGTGGTTTTTTATATTTATATTTACATTTAAATCTATATATATATATATATATATATATATATATATATATATATATATATATATATATATATATATATATATATATATATATACACATACACACATATATATATATATATATATATATATATATATTTATATACATATTGAATGTTTTTTATTATCATATATTAAATTTAAATCATTTTGTCTCATTGTATTTTATCTGATACTCATACTTATGTTTTTATATAGTTATATATTTATATATGAAAATGTGTAGGGGTCATACTAATTATGTATAAGCTTTATGAATTTGTTAATTTGTTAATTTGCTAATTGTTTAGGTCAGCTGAAGTGGATTGAATTATTATTTAAGCCCAGTGTAATGCTGTGGTTTTGTACTTTGTCTGAGGAAGGCTGTATATTATTGCAGCCGAAAGCGCTTACTTTGAATACCTTGAATAAACAGTCCGTGCCGTTTTTTATCTGGTTGCTGCTGCTTGGTATTTTCATTTTAAAATCTACATTCTGTATTACTTCAGAACACATTTAGAGCTTCTTCAGGTAAGAATGTTTGTTGCGGCTCAGAATCATGAGTTATTACTTGCATTTTCTTACTTTTTGCCCATGCTTCTCTGCCTCTTGGACATTTGTAAATTTTGTGGTACCTTTTCTGAGGAGAGATACAGCAATTGTAGGCCTTGAAGCAGGAAAGTGTGGGGATAATAAAAAATTGCAGAACCCTTGCTAAAGATCTTTGTATTAAAGTTGTACGGGTGTAATAAACCATTGGCTCTATTGAATTTTTATCCCCTACAGCAGAACTGTCAAGCTCTTAATGCAAGAATTTAACTCCTAGACATAAATAATGGGGGAGAGGGGGGACAAAAGGTCAAAATCAGTGAAGGATCTTATTTACTGCACTTATGAAGTCAGTTGCTAGAATAGCAGATTTTCTGATGGATATGAAATCTGATACACACATTTGTCAATTTGTCATTATATAATTCAATTTTCAATAATTTGCCAGAAAAACACAAATTATATGCAAAAAAGACCAACAATGCGAGGCAAAAATCTGGACAATCTCTGAAAATTTGGACAGTTGAGAGGTGTATTCAGGTGTTAAATTAATTCTGAGGCTGAAATGTATAATTTGCCAGTTTTTCTGACAAAACGTAGCACTGTGGTCATTTGTCTACATGATTTGTTTTCTGAATTGAAGGAAATCAATTTGCATTTATTGACTTTGTTACAATATGTATTTGAGCAAGTATTTGAAGACAACAAGTGACAGACAGGTCTTGAACTCGGATGCTGGTTTACTTCCACTTCACACAATTTTTCTGTTTGGTCAGTTTCTCAACAGTTCTGTATTTTTAAATGCTGAAGTTTAGGCCCGATTGTCACTCTTACAGTGCTGTTAAAAAAAAATTAGCTGTGCAATTTTTTGTGCATACCTGACAAGTGAAAATTAGTTTTGATATGATTTGACAAATGGTGAAACTTGAAAAACTTCAGTCAAGTTTAAACATAGCAATGTTTACTAACAGGGCAGTATTAATATCCAACACCAGATAGAGTACAAAACAAAACGTGTTAGCACTGATGATAAAAGAGCAGGGAATTAGAAATTCTAAGTGCAGTGCAGATCACTGCTAATGTGTTGCTCTGCTGGCATGTAGGTATGGTTAGGTTTGCTGTGTGGATTAATTTTGTATAAGGCATATGGGTGCCTTCAAGGTGGGTAAGGAGATCTACCTCAGGTTCTTGGGAAAAGATGTAAATGCCAACTAATTTCTGAGCTGGGCAGTAAAACATAAAAATGTAAACTTGTGCCTAATGCATCTCTAGCTTTTCAGCATTGCTAACGGGGAAGCATTTGAAGTGCAACATATAGTTTGGCTTAGAAGGAAAAAAATGTTGCAGGAAAAACACTCCATGGTATCAGTAAAGCAGTGCCACTATCACAAAGGAAGCACAAACTATCTTCAGTTGGCTATTCTGTGTAGTAAATGGGTAGCTAGTATGTTTTAACAGACACTGGTGAATTCACAGTGATGTAGTACCTTTCTATTAACACCAGTATACCACTGTGCAGGTTATCTAGTAAGGGAACTAATATTTGTGTAAAGAACAGCTCAGATGGAGTAGCTGTCTTATTTTGTTTTATTTACTTAGTTTACATTTCATCTGCATCCCCAAATACTGCAGTGCACTGTCGAGGCTGTACAGGAGTTATGCACAATATGGATTTGACTTGTTCACTTTGAACAGCTGACAGGGCATTCCCTTTCAGATTGCCTATGGCGGTGTTTCTTGGTAGAGTTAGATAGTTTGGTTGCCAAACAGAACATTTAAATTCTTCTTTCAGAATAGGCACAGAGCAGAACAAACATTAGGTAAAATATTAGCTGTGTACACAGATAGGAAAGAAATGCTTGAATCAAGTTGTCTTAAAAAAAAAAAAAAAAAAAGTTAGATTTGTCCTTATTAATGTTAAGAATTATTAGCACTCTTTTTTTTTTTTTTACAAAAAGAAAGGCAAACATTCAGCTGTGGTAAGGACTGCCCTATGGTGAGGGAATGGATTAGAAAGGGAGCTGTATCGACAGGTAGAGGAAAAAGAAGTTATGTCTTACCATAACTTTCCATCTGTACTGCTGATCCTCGTTCAGTCATTACGCATTGGTATCTGTTCCGAGCTCGTAACCAAGCCGGCCATTTTCCAAGCTTGCGTCAGCTTCAAACTCTCGAGCTAAACTCTTACCCACAACCCCCCTCTCCCGGTTACCTCAGATTGAGTTTGCAAGTCAAAGAAGGTAGAGGCTACCTCTGGTCAAATAACATAAGAGAACCAGACTGTGAGATCCACTAGAAACCACAGGAGGGGGAAGGAGGGAGGGTGGTAATGACTGAACGAGGATCAACAATACAGATGGAACATTATGGTAAGACATAACCATCTCATATTGTTAATCCTCGTTCATTCCTTACGCATGGGACAGAGTCCCCAGCTACCTCTATTCCTGGGAGGCTCTCATGGAAGGACATTCCTGAGCACCATAGAACCGAAAGATGCTCTTCCCCTGGAGGCCAAATCCAATTTGTAATGATTGATGAAGGTATGGGGCGTAACTCAAGTTGCAGATGCACAGATGTCATGTAAAGAAGCTCTGGCATGGAAGGCAGCAGAAGTTGCCACCGACCTTGTTGAATGAGCTTTCATGGTAGTAGGCAATGAGATATTACGTTGTGTATAAATAAAGGTCACACAATCCTTCAACAATCTAGCTAAATGTGACCTTAGCAACAGCAGATCCTAATCTAGGTCCAGAAAAGGCCAGAAATAACTGGACAGATTTACAAAAGGGTTTAGTCCTGTTCTAGGGTATGCAGGCAATACTTTCCTCTGTTTGAATGATTGGGAAAGAAAACTGGCAATTTAATGGCCTGATTAATGGACATTTCAGAGATCACCTTGGGCAGAAATGACGGATTAGTTCTCAGAGACACTATCTCTATGAAAAAATCAAGTATGGACTCTTGATACATAAAGCTTGAAGTTCAGAAATAAGTCTGGCAGAAGTAATAGCAACCAAAAACAAGGTTTTCCATGACAAATACTTGAGGTCGCAAGAAGAGGCTGGTTCAAAAGGTGACATTGTCAGAGCTTGTAGAACTAATGATAAATCCCATGGTTGAATAGGTTCTCTAAAAGGTGGCTTCAGATGATTCATACCTTTTATGAAGGTCTTGCACAATTTATGGGACATAAGAGAGGAATCTTTGACACCCTCATGAAAATTAGAAATTGCAGCCAAATGAAGTCTAATGGCAGAGATCAATACACCAGATTGAAACAGGTTGGCCAGATAGTCTAGTATTATCGACACTGGTGCTGAAAAAGGGTCTACTTGTTTATCTTTCAGCCAACAGGTAAACCTTTTCCACTTGCTCAGATAAGTAATTCTAGTGGAAACCTTATGAGAAGCAATGAGAATATCTTGTACTGGTAAAGAAAGATCATTCTGCCTAGCAATCAAGGGAACTGGAGTAGCCAAGCCGTGAGCTTCAGGCTGTTCAAGTTGGGATGAATCAGGTTCTGTGGGGGTGAGATCAACTCCGGGGTTGGATGGAGAATCCATGGTCGATCTAATAGGCGAAGCCAAAGGAAAGGGAACCAAATCTGTCAAGGCCAATATGGTGCTATGAGGATCACCTTGCTCTTCAACAGACTGGCTTTCTTCAGAAACTGTGGAATGAGGGGAAAGGGTGGAAATGCGTAAAGAAGACCCGAAGGCCAATTGTGGACTAGAGCGTCCCTGGGTGACTGTCCCAGAGGGGGAAATCAGGACGAAGTAGTTGCTGCATTTTTAGTTGGTTGGGGATGCAAAGAGGTCGCAGCAAGGACAGCCCCAGCAGTGGAAGATCTCCACCGCTATCAAGGGATTCAGGGACCACTCGTGAGGTTGAAGAATGCACCTGCTGAGTCTGTCTGCTATCACATTGGAACTCCCGAGAATGTGCGTTGCTAGAGGAAAACGGTTGGGAGCCATCACCCATTGTCATATCCTCATGGCCTCTCGACAAAAGGGGTAAGATTTGGTTCCACCTTGCTTGTTGATGTACCAGACCACCACCATGTTGTCTGACTGAATCGCAATTATCCAGACGGCAGCAGGGAATGGAATGCTTGCAACGTCAGAAGCACTGCCCTCAGCTCTAGAACATTTATATGCAAATGGGCCTCCAGTTCGGCCCTAGTGCCTTGGACTGTCTGTCCCTGACATAGCCCCCCCACCCCATCAGGGAGGCGTCCGTGGTCACTGTGGCCTTGGGTTGCTGGGAGGAGAAGGGGCGAGACCATTGTGACCGATTGCATCATCCACCAATTTAAATCTTGTTTGCACCTGTGGGTTACTCAAATCATAGCTGAAAGAGGATGCTGAAAAGGATACCATTGGGTGAGCAGTAGCCATTGTAGAAGCCTCATGTGAAACCTGGCCAGGGGAACAATGGTGATGGAGGCTGTCATGGAACCCAACAGCTGTAGAACAGAGTGAACCATGGATTTTTCCCTTGAAAGGATTGGAATTAGTTGTTGCTTTATCCTTAGAATTCTGTGCTCTGGAATAGCAGCTCTGCAGATTTTTGTGTGCAAGATAACCCCTATGAATTCTGTCGACTGAGATGGGGTGAGATTGGATTTTTGCCAGTTTATGGTTATGCCTAGCCTTTGGGCAGCGAGGAGAGAGTATCCCAGGGCTTTTTCCAGTAGATGTCTGGTGGGGGTGGAAATGAGCCAGTCATCTAGGTATGGAAACACCTGGAATCCTTGAAGTCGCAGGTGAGCTGTGACAACTGCCATGCACTTTATGAACACTCTGGGGGCTGTAGAGAGTCCGAAGGGCAGTACTCTGAACTGGTAGTGACTGGCTCCTGCAAGGAAGCGCATAAATCTTCTTGATGGTCTGTCCACCTTTATGTGGTAGTACGCATCTTGAAGATCTATAGAGCACATCCAATCGTCTTTTTCCAAAAGCGGGAGGTTAGACTGTATTGTGACCATCTGGAATTTTTGTACTCTCACAAACTTGTTCAATACACTGAGATCCAAAATTGGTCTCCAGTCCCTGGTTTTCTCTGGCACCAAAAATTGTCTTTAGTAGAATCCGGATCCTATCTGGTCTGGAGGGACTATTTGGATGACTCTCTTTCTTAGCAGCTTTTCTATCTCTAATGCTGCTTCTTCCCTTTGTCCAGTCAAAAAATCTTCCCGATGTTCCACCCAGTCAAAGATCGAATGGGATATGATGACCTCTGGTTATAATCCTTTGTACCCAAGAATCAGTGGTGATGGTTAGCCAGGCAGAAGGGTACAAGGAGAAACGTCCCCCAACCACCTACAGAGGAAAGGAGTTGGGCCGCTCTTCAGGAGCGCTGGTAGGATTGACCAGGGAAAGAATCCCTGGAACCCTGGTTACGCGGACCCCCTCTGCCCCAAAAGGAGAGTCTTCCCTGTGAGTTTCTACCTCTGCCTCTGGGGGAGAACTCAGCCTGTGCGTCACGGAAAGGACCCTGAGATTTCTTGAACCATATCTTCCCACTCTTTTGGTTTCGGGAGAAAGCATGTTAAGGGGAAGAATAACAGAAACCTATGGCAGAAAGGGTCTTATCATCCTGTTCACATCTGGCCAGTGTGCTTTTAACTTTGGGCCCAAACAACGAAGAGGCCTCAATGGGGGCATTAAGAAAAGAAGACTTAAAAGGTTCCATGAAGTTGCACAAGCACATCCAGGCATGGCGTCTCAAGATCGCAGCTGAACCCGCTGCTCTAGCTCCTCCTTCTGATGCACGAGATATCAGTCGCATAGAGGAGTTAGATATAGATTCAATAGTGGCCAGCTGAGAGGCCAGTTTGTCATGGACTTAATCAGACACGGCACCAGCCAAGGTTTCAGAGAGCTCAGAAACCACATCCCTTTGAAGCCTGGTAAAATGTGCCATATAATTCAGGGACCTGATAGCAAAGGTTGCTGAAGCAAAGGTGCGCTTCCCTATTCTGTCCAGGGCACGGGACTCTGTTAGGAGGATGGACAGTCTGGCTTTCTTCTTCTGCCAGATCCTTTTTTGTTGGGGCTGCCACCACCAAAGCATCCACAGGAAGACCTTTGGACCAATAGGGAGCCAAAGCAGGAGGGGACAAGATCTTATCTGGCCTCCGGGGAATAGCCTCGACGATATCAGGAGCCTTCCAAGCACGATAAACCGGACAAGTTCATTGGCAGGTGGAGTAACACAGGAGGTAGGGGGCCAGGCGCGAAAGGCCTGTAGGAACACAGATTCCTCAGAGGTCGGATTAGAGGACTGCCAGTCACCTCTCTGTTTCAGGATTTCAAGGATATCACCAAAGGATACCTCAGAGGATGACCGAGGGGATCCTTCCCCCTCATCGAAATATGTGTCTTCGGTGAGGGACTCCTCTGTGGAGTCCATGTACTTCCTCTTACATGAACTTTTCCGGTGGACCTCCTCAGCAGGAGAAGCTGGAGAAGACAGGGGAAAAGGGGATTCCTGAGGGAATATGTCCTGCAGCCCTTGCACCCGGTGTCCGCTAAGTGCGACTTGTGAAACCAGTGTACCAGAGGAGGGTGGAGGTGTAGACCGTCCGGTATTGCCAGCAGCAGCGAAAGCCTTCTCCATCAGTTGGAAGGCTGGTCCACCTGAAGAGGAGTGTATGGCTAGGACAGGGGTCACCCCTCCCCCAAGTGGCACAGCCTGCCGACCCAGAGTCCCTGGATGGCTGTGGAGCATCAAACTATGTGTGTCACAACTGACATCCTGCGTCCTAGCAAAACTTTCCTGCCACAAAGGCAACTGTGGTTCCTTAGTGAGATCCATAAAGGGGACCGCAGAAGGGGAAGACTGTGCTATATTCATGGACTTCAAAGGCAATGAAGGAGGAGAATAAGTAGGGGGTCTTTGGAGAGGAATGATCACCTCCCAAGGAAGGATAGTTCCTGAGGGGTGGGATACCTCTGGCCAAGAGTACCTGGTCCACAAGACACAACATATGTTCGGAAAGGCTTCTAGTGGACCTCACGGAGACTGAGGAAGAAACAGGCTTGTCCACAGAAAAGGCAGACTCTGTGCCCATCACATCTGTCCACACCGAGGACAATGGTGCAGACAGACTGGACTACTGTTGTCTGCACCAAAGAAGTCATCAGTGCTGAGGTCATGGTCTGCCCCAACACAGGGATCAGTGCCGAAGTGGCTGTCATTGCTAAAGCTGGAACCGACAAAACTGGAGTCAACAATAAGGGTGTCAGTTCCGAGGAAGATCTCGGAGCCGACGCGGTCAAAGTCTGCACCGACTGGACGGTCGATGCAGATACAGTGGTAATAGTCTGAACCGAGGAGCCCCTTCGGTGCCAATATATAGAAGGCTGTAGGAGAAGACTGAGGCAAAATCACTAATGGAGCTGAAGGCCTCAGTGCTGAGGGTCTAGGCACCGAAAGCACAGGGGCTGACTGAGGGAGCTCCAGAGCAGCCTTTTTAGGTTTTGGTTGGTGGGAGTCCTGCGGGGACGAAGGCAAAGATTTAGACTTAGTAGTAGGAACATCCAAGATTTTCTTATGGGCTCTAGGAGGGGTTGAGGCCTCCGACCCAGAAATAGCCTCTGAAAAGGGAGATTTTAGAAGATCCTTCAGTAACAGCTTGTTTTTCCTTTCCAACAACGTTCTATTAAAAAAGTTCTCACAAATAGTACAGGGTGGGTCAACGGACAAATAACAAGCTCCCAAACAATAAACACACAGAGTGTGCATCAGAAGTAGGCAGTTTGTGTCCACAATCAGAACACCGCTTAAACCCCAGACTAAATTCCTCATCTGCCATGACAGCAAATGAATTAATAGAAAAGGTACCAACAATGGTACAAGAGAGTACCCAAAGGTAGGAGAGAAAAAGAAAAGGGATTATCAGCGATGGTAAAGAGAGAATACCTCGCGGTAAAAGTGGTACAGAAAGCAGCAGAAAAATCTGAAGAAATTATGTACGCTAGATGTGATAGGGTAAGAGACAATAAAATATGAACTTTTCTGACAGAAAAATAATCTGTAAAAGTATTAAACAATTGACTGTACTTAGCTCAAGAGAAGTAGCTTGACACGACCGAATGGTAAGGTGGCAAACGAAATCTGAGGTAACAGGGAGAGGGGGATTGTGGGCAAGAGTTTAAATTTAAGTCCTGTGTCATGAGGAAGGAAGGCCTCCATGCTGGGGTTAAGGTTTAACTTTGCATTGGCAAAGTTTCAACTCCATTACTTATGGGACCAAAGCTATCAGTACTTAGCCTGGCTCACAAAACTTTTATGTGCTACTTTAGCCCCACCCCTTTAATCTTAAAATAAATCTCTGCATCTAAGGACCCCATACAGATCACATAAGGTACAACCTGCAAAACAGGAATAAATAAGAAACCTACAGGCAAGTTCCCAAGCAGGACAGTATTTGCTGGACCATTAGACCATGAAAGGGACAGTGGGGGTGGATCTTGAGTTCAGAGTCCAGCAACTCCTACAGAATACAGGCAGGTTTGCCTATTTTCTCACTCTGGAATCTTAACATGTGCAATAAATAGTTTAGCACCCTTAAGTAGTAGGTAGACAATGAAAACATGTACCTTGCTAATCTGTCCATAACCTCTGACTTATTGTCATTTGGATAAATAGCTTTGGACTGTGGATCAGAACCCTTTCCAAAAGTAATTAAAAACAAGGATAGTGTACAGCACTGGGTTTAGTGACTTGTTTAGCCAGTAAAAATAAGAACACAGCAAACCAAGCCGAAGCTAAAAACTTAAAAACGTATGTCTGAGGAAGGAAACTTATTGGCGTTTCCGAAAGCGCTTACTATATTAAATCTTTAAGTTTTTAGCTTCGGCTTGGTTTGCTGTGTTCTTATTTTTAGCAGTTTGTCGAGAGTATATTGTTGACTTGTTTAGCCAGTCCCTGCATGGCTGAAAGATACTGTCAGGGTCCTTTGGTACTGGTGTCGCCACATTTGGGTTCATCCATACATTCTCAGTTACAATCATGACAATGTCATCAGCCGGGGGAACCACTCAAGAAAACCCCTGGGTAACTGGAAGGCCTTAGCAAGGATGCACTGTGACTCAGAATACCTTGTTTCAACTTAGATTTAGTTCTGCTTAGCTGTAACATCTCCTCACACCTGTGATCATCAGAAAGTGTGGGAGGGAGAGAACCTGCTAGCTAGATGTACATCTGGTATGGGAGACTCTGCAGGGAATTTGAAATGCTTCCTTTTTGCACACAGACTGCATCCTTGTCGTAGAGGGGAAGGGTCCAATGAGGAATAATACTATAGTTTAAACATAATCAGCACATTGTGCATATATCTCCTGTTCTCTGTCACAGGCTGGTGGACACAACAGATGCAGCAGAACCATTTCCGTTCAGAGAATGGTACAAACTGTAGGACTGCCCAAGAGAGAGGAGACAGCATGGCACAGAAGTGAGCTGATAACATTTCACAGATACTCTGGCAGCCTGTGTACTTTTGCCAGCTAAATATAATCTGTTTGTAGTGAATCTACAGGTAATCATCTGAACTGCCAGGACCCACTACAGGGAGTTAGGAAACATGGAAACTTAATGGCTAAAAGATCTTGCTTGTATATACCAAATCTGAGTTGCTATTTCTTGGAATATTCTCTTTTCTACAAGGAATGGCGATCTCAGAGTTGGTATATGTAAAGGTTTGGGGGTGTTGAAGGCTTGCCCCCCCACATGAGAGGCTCCATGGGGGTTTACCCCACTGCAATAAAACATTGTAAGAACAGCAATTTTGAAGATTCACTCTTCTGTGTTTTCAGTCTTTTTTCAGCGCTCGGTAATTTGAGTGCCAACATTTCAGTAGAAAGACAAACCTGCAGCATTTGTATTATTTTATAGTGACATTTAGGCTTGGCATAAAATAAAAATAATGGGCACATTACATGTAGTATGGCAAGTATCATTGTTTAATTATGCTCAAGTGCTTTAAGTTTTCTGAGACAAAGTCCTTTTCTCAAAGTTACCAGTAAGCTACTCTTGCATCATGTGTTGTGCTGTTATTGACTTAAAGATATCTCAGGCCAGAAAACTGGCATGAAAAGTATAAACAACATCAGCAGTCATGAAGTGTGTGCCAAAAGTGACTGCAGAGTTCCAAAACAAGACCAATAACAAACTCCTTGTGAGCTCTTCAAATTGTATTGTGAATTTGTTAATCACAAGTGACTAGGTTGGTGTTCCAAAAAGTTAAATGGGCTAATCTCAACTTCAGAAAGTCTCCTTTGCCTTTTGAACAACAATTTGTCCATTCTAATGTTTCCAATAATCTTAACCAAGGGATGCTTTGATTCCTTTAACATGATGAAAATAAAAACTATGGAAGAAAATGGGTTATTATTCTGGCATCAGTTTTTAGGAACTAATAATATTCATGATACTACCTACCTTTTAGCCAGGTATAATATCTATCAAAATAACTGGTTAAATATTCTAATCTTCAGAGGATTTATTTTAACAGAATTTAAAAGACATCATTTTCCTGCTATAACAGACCTCCCCAAAAAATTATCCATCCTCTTTGACTTCACCAATATAGGCTATAATAATGGTATCTCATTGTCAAGATTTTACAACATTCTTAGATCAGATCTAATAATATCAGACGACAATTTATGGAAATATATCAACAATTTCAACAACTCCCAAATACATATAAATGATAAAACTAATTCTCTGATCTGTTTACCATACCTCTTCCACATATTGGAAAATTTTTACATGGAAATTCATTCATAGAAGTTTTATTACACCAAAAAAGCCTCTAGAATAAGCAAGAAAGATTTTAATAGATGTTGGAGATGCGAGGAGCTAATAGATGCCGACTGGGCACATATGTTTTTAGAATGCAGAACAATAACCACATTTTGGATGGAGTTTAAAAATTTTATTAAAGCTTTGTGGTCGGACAGATGCGAGATCTCTGATTCTATGATACTTTTTAATGCACCAATGCCAAGGTATGTTCCACTGAATCAAATGAACCTCCTTTGGACTCTACTTGCTATAGCAAGAAAAACTATTACTAGAAATTGGAAATGTAAAAATAACCTCTCATTTAAGGAATTTATATCTTTTACTAAGATTATTTGTAGTAGGGAATTACAAACAGCTATGTTACACTCCTCAAACATGACTCAAACAAATTGCCTGGATAAAGCTTAAAAAACTATTAGACAAAATGTAATGCTATTGAAGATTTGGTATCTATTTTGGACTTTGTATATAGTTTTTGTAAAAATGTGATATTACATTGTTTTTTCTTGTTAAAAATTGTAATTATACTCTTGAAAAATCAATAAAAAATGAGAGAAAAAAAAAGAAAGTCTCCTTTGGACGTGCATGCAACTTGCTAGCGCAGCCTACTATGGATAGCAATACTGAAAGATGCATTACTAACCAAAAGTTAATGAATAAGACAAGGGGATGCAAGAGCATTCAAGTCAGCAGGAATGCCAGCAATTCCACTCACTGGCACAGTGAACCACTAGGCAGAAAATAAAAAAAGACTTTCTGCTTCAACCAATTTAAGGAGTGCCAGTGGAAAATATGTTGCACACCCACTTTCGGTGCTGGAAGTTTAGAAGACTAAAGGGCTTTATTCCCATACCAGATACTTGGATTACTTTTGCAATACTGACACTGCAGTGCAACATAAGTGGAGTGCTGCAATCCTGAATGGGTGTCCATAAGACAACACATTAAGCCAAAGTCCCCATCTGCTGGAGATGGTGACAGCTCAGGTGGATCCAACAGCACTTGTCAAAAAGTGTATGCTGTGCTTTTATTTATAGCAAATCATATAAATTCACATAACATTTTAAGAAAATGTGTAATGTTGAAAAAGTAAACAGCCAAAAAATAAGCCTTTTTCCTTACAGTTCACCCTCCCCACCTCTTTCTCCACAACCAAAACCTAATTCTCCTTAACAATATAAAAATTCCTCACACCTACATTGCCCCAAATGTAAATCTGTTTCTTTGCATCTTTATATTTCTCATACAACAGGTCCATGTTTATTGCTTGAAAACAGTTATACGTATGCCTTCCTTAAAATTTATTCCAAAATATTTTCATCCTCCTACAGGCCATTAAAGCATGCTCTTTATCCTCTATATCACAACTTTGAGTCTTTCATTTTGCTGCTTTTATCTCATTTGCCAATTTACATGCGATTTTCCCAATATTAACATCCACAGGAAATCACTTTATATTTTTCACTTCTTTGTACCTTTTCTGCCTCTCTTTTATAAACATCTTTTTTTTTTCTCTCTCTACTAAAAGATCCATCTTCTTTACATGCTGGAAAGTCAGACTTCCCACACAACTCAACTTCCCCAGCACGTACGTATGAATCATATATACATTTTTACAACATTTTAACAGCTTTCCACATTAAAGTTCTGATAACTTGCTCTAGACTCTCTTACTGCTGCCCAACCTGTTGGCCAAACCTTACACTTAACACATTTATCTCCTGATTAATGAAATAAAGTCCCCTGTTTTTTTTTCAGACCCCCCCCCTCCACAAACCCTTGTTTTTCTCTTTACTTAACTTTAATCCAGGTCTCCTTTAATACATATTCCAGTGCCAAAATTCTTTCCTTTATCCAGCCTTTATTCTTTGTGATAATTACCAAATTATCTTCATACACACCAGAACATGGGATCATAACTCATAACTGGCCAGATTTCCATAGACTGTAAGAGATTTTTGGTCTGTTCCAAATAGAATTTGTGGATTTATGGCAAATCACCAAGGACTGAAGTCATTAATATAATAATGGCACACATTTACTTGCGTTTCAGACATCATATAGTTCAGTAAATGCATACTCACATCCCATCATTCTAACAACTTTGTAAGTTTATAAGGCCAATATTTTTTGGGCCTTTATCCCCCCATTATTGTATGCTTTGCACCAACAGATATGTCTGAGGTATCTTTCACTCCCTGCACCATCTACTACCTTAGTTCACTTACTGTGCTGCTCTCAACTACCACAGTATTCATTACTGAAGTAAATGATACACTTACAGATCAAGCTTGCTTCACTTTAACACTTTTTCCTCCTCTATGCATCCTTTTTCTACCACCCTATTCCATGTATGTCCATATACTATTTTAAATATATTTTTTAACTGTTTCTCAGATTATAACTCACTTGATATAGCTCACATGTCTTTAAGCTTTACACTGTCAAATGCTTTCTGTACAACATACATTACTACTTTTGCATCTCCCTCCCTTCTCACTGAAATCCACTACCTCCCACTTCATGCGTTACAAATGGTACTCCTCTTCAGAGATAGTCATTAAGAAATCTGGGTACTTATGAGGAAAGCTCTCTCAAACATCACATTTCCACCAGTCAGAATATCCTATATAAACCAGTTAATTACAAAGGTAATATCTTTAAGAGGCAAAGTTGTCCTTCTGCCCCCATATTCTTCCCTTATTAGATCCATCATCAAATGCAATGCACCCTTTGGTAAATATAAATCCAAACATATTGCTCAACTAGTAAGGCCTCAAAGATTTATAAACAAAAAAATGTAAAGTCTTGAACCTTTCAATGATCCTGAAAGATTAGTCCGACTCTCCTTAAACTCCTTAGCCTATGAGTTGCTCCAAGGTAACCAGTGTATAACTTTTTGAACAATGTAACAACCAATCCTATTTGACCTGTTTCTTTATAAAACCAGTAACTCTACAAAACACCCACACTACAAACCTAAATCTACTTCAAAACATTAAACAAGACTCACTACAAGGATAGGGTTTTATCACAATGTATTCCCAACCTATGGAATATGTTGCCACTGTGGGTCAAAAGTACTACTTTGGCTATCTTTAAGGACAGTCTTGATGACTTAATAGGTGGACACAAATTTACACCAGGCTTATCATGTAAAGCCCTGCTCAGTTTGAAAGGTAAGCAGTATTAAGTGCATGACAGGAGTGGAAACAAATTCATCTTTGTAAAGGTTTGTATGCCTAATCCTCTTATGGTCCCCTTCATCACTTGCTTAGTATTATCACTCTGTTCCTTTATTAAACAACACATCTTAGCTTGTTTTTCCTTTGTCCTGTATATTCCAAAATGTATTATTTGTCCCACCAGCTAAGATAATCCAACCTGTATGATTTCCATAAGAATTTTATAATCCATATTTCTTTTAAAGTTGTGGGCCACCAGTTCTTAGAATCTTCTTCCTCCTTTGCTCTTAAAAATAAATTCCCTTACATCTTTCCTTTCAACCCCCTTCTCTTAACCATTATTTTAATATATTCACAAAAGCTTTTCCTTACCCTAATCTCTTACAGAAATCATACCAAACACTATCTGGACCTGGACAGCTACTTTCTTTGACCAAATCCAATATCTTCTCCAACTCTTCTACTATTATCCCCTTCTCCGGTTCCAATTCTTTATTTCACTTTTTTTTTTTTTTGCCACAAGCCATCTCCTCATATTTCATCCATTTTCGCCCCATATATTGTCTTCAAATACCTCTCTCCACTTCTTCTAAAACATCTTCCTGATTCTTAACCATTTCTTATAATTTGCATTCTTCCTTCCTAATACTTCAACATTCACCTAACAAATGTGACATTTCTTCCTTGTGTTCCTTAAACTTCACAACCCTGCTTAGATATCAAATCCTTTATTTTTCCTTACTTCTCGCATACCTCTCCTTTTCCTATATCCTAACTTTCTCCTCATCCCCAGAAGTTCTTCATACACAAACAACTTGTCCATACTTATTCCCCTAATTCCCTTTCTGCCATCATAAAAGGTTTGTGTTTTTGGTTAAATATCACACGCCATTCTGTCAACTTTCTCTCACTTGCATGATCCTCCATCCTCCAATAATCTACTTATTTACTTATTCATTATATTTGCATCTACTATATTTCTTTTCAATGTATCTGTTTTGAGTTAGTTAATATAAATTTCCTCTTTCACAATTCTTGACCATACTGCCATATGACGAGAAATGCAAGTTTCACTTTTTTTTTCATCTCTTGTAACCCTTTTGAAAATTCAAAAACATCCTTACACATTCTTATATCCTGCTTTCTCCCAACTTTTTTACTTATGGTACAATTAAAATCTCCTCCAGATATGTCAATATTCACAGTCACATTTCTAAAGTCCTCCAACAGCTTTATGCCCCCATCATCACAAGCATATACCACAATAATCCCAGATACCCCTCCTCTGCTTCCCACATCTGCAACAAGTTCCCCATCTAGAATAACTACTGTCATAACTAGCAATTTAAAAGTTTCCTTCCTTCAACAATGGTACGATTTCAGCGCAGTATCATTACGTGGACTTCATGCTTCCTCCCCTTTCCACAAAGCGTTAATCGTTTAGTGTCTGTGATACCAACCTCATACTCTGCAAACATGTGTTATCTGTATTTACATCCATACACCATTTACACACCTCTTCTTAATTTCTTATACTGTTATCAAAGTCATGATGGAAAAGTAATAATTTCCTTTCTCTGTAATCTTTTTTAGCCCAATTTCATTTTTCCAACTCTAATTCCTATTTAATTCACCCCTTCCTCCATACTCTCCCTCCTTTCTCTAGATTATTTTAACACTTTCTATTTATTATGCATAGGAATGACATGCGTGCACTTCCCTTCCTGCTCCTCCACTTGACTTTTGCACCCATTTTCCTCCTTACTTAGATTTTTTTTTTGAAATGCAGTTTGTAACCCTGCTTTAGTATCTGCAGGACCAATCTGCCCCATGCGATGGTTTCCCATCTGTGTACAAATTGTATAGCAGTCCTCATTGGTCTCCCATCTCTGCAGAACTACAATTACAAATATACAAGGGCCAGAACAGACTTCATTAACATTAGTACATCAACAAGCAATTACACAGAAAGAAAGAACACAAGTCATCACCCACTTCTTTTCTTAACGCGATCTCAAACAGCATGCAATATTTAGCCCAAAGTTTTAGGTCTCATTGGCAAGTAAAATATTAGCTGACAGTTTACATACCAGTTTTCAGATGAGATAGAAGCTTATAAAGAAACTTAAAAAGTGAAAGTGGAACACTGTATTCTGATTTGCTGGAGCAAATAATTCCACTCTATGTGCATGGTACGTGACAAGTTATATTTTCCAACTTGTCTGGGTGTAGGGGTGTGTGAAGAAGAAACACACTGGGACTATGTATGCACCAAGATGGAACGGAGAAAGACTAACCTTTACCCGGCTCATGCTCATCACATTAAGCCAGTCACACTGCCACAAAAATACACATTGATGGGTATCATAGGCTGCTCCCTGGACACATGCTGTAATCATATTATATGTTGAGTTCATTGATGGCTGCTTGATTTGAGGTTAAGCATGATGCATCTACTCTACAGGAGTCAGACAGAAAGAGAAGAAATGCACTAGAACAGGTTTTTAAAAACAGGTGCGACAACACCCTTGACATAATACTGTTCTCAAATTCAAATGAGTTTTTCAAATACAAAAGCTGCTCATAGAATGTTGTAGTTTATGATGTAGAATGCACAAGTGTTTGAAATACTTCATCTTTGGTGTCTCAAGGATTGGCATCTGCTTGCAACACAATTGGCTTATCCATAAAATAACACTTTAATAATGGAGCTTTTAACTAGTTTCTTAAGCATTTAAAAACTCTTCAGTTTAGAGCTCCTTAGTTTAAGATATTCAGACATGCAGGTTTATGGATCTATATTTAAGTTGTGTAAGAGATTAGACGTAGGACATCAACAGGTGAATAATACTGTTATAACAGAATTCATTTCAATGGTCTGAGTGATGTGTAGGATATCAAAGGGTTGTGTATACACACAAGCAGGCACACACACATACATATATGACATACAAGTGTATTACTCACACACAAAATGCCTGGTGTTAAACCAGAGCTCATCCTTAGGAGTTAAACAGGAGGCATAATAACTGGGAAGAAAATGGTATCCAATTGAAAATGGTCGTTGGGAAGGCAAAGGAGATGTATTTAGAATCAAGAGATCATTTAAAAACGTCCAATTTTCATTTCAGCTTTGGCACCAGTGTTGGAATGCTATAAAGGAGGTATTTTTTTGTGATTACCCATTTCCCCCCCTTCCCCTTGACTTATTCTCCTAGAATGAAGATTACCTATACTTAAATCACAGATGGCTGATGAATGCACTAGCAACTCAGAGCAAATGGTTGAAGTCTACCATCCCCAGTAGCACAGTTCCGGTTTAGAGCACGAAATTCATGAAGATTGTTCAATATTATTTTTGTGGCTGTACTGTACATCCCCAGTGCATTTCAGTAATTTTCCACGTTTTAAAAATTTCCCTTTTAGGAATGAACACCCACGATTTTCCTAGGATTCCAAACAGACAATACTGTAATGTTTTACAGGTTACAGCTGCCTGCTGAGCAAGGGAAAGCTGCATTAAGCCATCTTATAGCTTACAAAAAAACACCAAGATCCAACTTTATTATTCATGAGGATTCAGCCTCCTCTTTTACAATACAAGATAATAAAATGCCAGTATATGACTGAAGCAAGAAAACTGCCACCACCTTATATTTTACGCATTTCTTCAGTCATATACTGGCATTTTTTTATCTGGTTTTTGGTGTGCGTCAGTGAACTTTTAATCCTCTTTTACAATGCCCAATTCTGGTTAACTGGAGACAAGGCAGCTTGATTAGTTAGAAAAACAATTAAATTTTCTTATGCAATAAATTCAGTTCTTTCCCCATAGAGGCCCAACAGTATTTTTCCAGGTTTTAGTGCTTTCCTTTTTCCAAATGAAAGTGTGCATCTGTGTGTGTATTTAAGTTTTCCCTTAATACCGGACTAGCATTTTCAAAATGGATGTTGTGTAGGTTGATTCCCTCTGCCTCAGTTTGCCTAATTATGTGACGCAGAGCAAGTCAGTTAACCAGACAGTACTCTTGCGATCACATACCTCTCAACTGGACACATTTTTGTTGCATATTTTTGGTCTGCTTCTCATAAGATTTGTGGTTCTCTGGCAAATCACTGAGAACTGAAGTCACTAAATAATTGCATACACTTGGGTTTTAGAGTTTATAACCTTAGAAAATGCATGCTAACACAGATCCTGTTATTCTACCAGCTCTCTAAGTTTAGAAGCGCAATATGCAAAACCTGTCTGTTTTGAGGCCTTTGTCCCACCGCGAGTTTAGATTCTGTCCAGATTACTTGCACCAAGAGGTTGAGAGTTATGATTGTTTGTTTTCCTGTACACTGGCCAAATGAATTTTTCCCTGTAAAAAAATTTACGAAGTGGATGTTCACGTTTTTCAGCTTTCAACATTTAGGTGCTCAACCTACACATTCGGTTTTATAAGACTCCAAAACCATACCTTTGGCATAGGAAGCAGCTCATTAAACAGGTCAGAACTTTAGTCCTCTGCGCTATCAGAGATAATTACAAGCTAAGGCTCATTAACCCTCCAAGCTAAACCACCATACACTTTTTTTTGTTTACACACAGCATACCGATTATGAAAGCCAAAAGAATTGAACATTTTCATGACTGAAAAAGAAGCATATATTTAACTGCACACTTAGTATTTACATCCCTTTTAATAAAATCAGCACATACATCACACCTGTAACATACACCACCTGCATATACTTACAAACTGAAGACAAAATTAAAAAAGTATTAGGTTCTTCATAATCCCACAAACCATATACACTGAAACAATGTGGGCAAGCCATAAATCTCTACTGAAACTCTTATTTTACAGAGTTGTAATGAAGTTCTTAAATGACCAGCAAATCTGTCATATGACAGAGACTCTCCCATTTTTATACATTACCCCTCTCTACATGCTACTGTTGCCTCTTCTTTGTAATTATAGCCTGCACAACAAACAGAACTATATTCTGGACACTTTATAAAGAAATCAGTTTATGCATCTTTAACCTATTATGCGCATTACCTACAACTGCTTTTACCATCAATGCTTCCCTATCAGCCAACCACTGCATAGTATTTTGGTTGTCCTGGTAGTTAATACCATGCACAATCAGCTCAAATGTAGACAAACAAGTAATTTGTTACTTAAAACATTATTTGTACTCCAAGGCAAACAAAAACGATTAAATTATATAGACAAACTACATTTTAACAAAACATTGTCTTGCAACACAAACACACAAATGCAAAGGGGAGATTTTAAATGCAGAAATTATTTTTCACTGACTACACATAATTAAAGCTGCTAAAATGGCTAAATAGCACAAATAACTTGTGCAACTGAGATACTTGGGCACCATGCCATCTATAAAAAGGGAAGAAAAAAACAGAAATGTTGAGAACTGCAAGGAACTGTATGACTGCCATAACAATGGCATATTACAAAAAATCATGCACAGACAAACACAGCAAAAACTGGCAACAGATAAATGTACAGTGCGACATTCTTGCACATCAGTGAGAAAAAGAAAAAGGCACTAAACTCCATATTATTTATTCTACCAAATGAATCGTATGTTATTTATCTATGAAACTGAATGCGGTACATTACAAACTGTGAGAACATGGTGAAACAAGAACTCCAAACTAAAGCAATCATAAGAATACTGCCTCTGCATAAAGTCCTCTAATAGAATGGGAAAAGGCCACAAAGACATTTGGCTTGCAGGCTACAGACCGAATCAACCTCTGATAGGGAAGGCAAAGTACAGACAAACGGAAAGGAATAGGGGAATCCTAAATGAAAACACTGACCTGGTTGAATTTTTAATTGAATATGACTGGAACAGAAGCTGCTGTTAAAAGGGGATAACTTGATATGGCATATAAAATATTGCATGATAACAATAGGAATCAGAGGTAGTCAGAAAAGATTGGGAAGAGAAATTAAACAATTCACAAAGAAACAATGGGAGGACATTATGTATGGCTCTCAAATATGCAATACCACCTAGAAAATTAAGGTTTTTGCCTGGAAGTGTTTGTAGAGGTGCTATTTTACCTCAAGCAGACTCCACAAAGATTTTTTCCTCAGGTAGATGACCAATATTAGAGGTGTAATGGGGAGGAAAGGGGTACCCCTTGCAGCATATTTTCTTGTTGTGCAAGGAGTTGGCACTTTAAAACTTCCCTTCCATCAGGAATATTTGGCAAAGAAATTTGTCTAACCAATGAAATTATTTTTTGAGCTGGGATACAGGACCTGAATTGCCTAGACATAGCAAGGCCTTGTCAAGTTCACTTCTGGTTGCAGCCCAAAAACAATGAATAGAAAAAGTCTACAAGCCTACTATATTTTAAAGTTCTGCATATTGTAACAAAGTTAAAACAGAAAGTGGGATCTTTAGAAAAAGGTATGAGTAAATTACATAGAAAAAAATGGAAATTGTGGGAAAAGTACATGCAGAAAATTTTTGTGGATGGGAATGAGGTTTAAGAGATGGCAGGAATTGAACAATTTATGTAATGTTGCTTTGCTCACATGGTATAGAGCAATATATGGGGTGTATGATGTTTGTAAATGTGAAATTAATATTGTTCGACTGCTTTTATATAAATAAGTTTGCCTGTGTGACAAGTGATAATTCAATAAAGGTGTTAAAATGTCCTCTAACAAACTAAATTCCTGCTCAAAAGGAAAAGATATCACTGAACCATCTGCAGAGAAGCCAAAAACTGCCACCATCCTGAGAAGTCATTTAGCAGAGAAATTACCCAATGTAGAAATGACACACACACCATAAGAGTAAGTCAATTACAAAAAACTCACAATACCAGCTAAGATATACAATCTTTATTACAAATAAACCAAACAAAAACTGATTAAAACACAAATACCAAGGCAAGGCACTGGACATTATGCAATATTTTAGCACATTCATTCTTTTAATGCTACAGAACTTCAAAAATGATAAAAAGGTTCAAAAATATTTAAAGTTTTTGCCTAACCTCACATGATACAATATATCCAATAAAAACTAGTACATTTACAAAATATACATCATTCCAATCCACTTTTCAAAGATACAAACCATGAAAATCACCAATTAGAATCTTAATTTAAGAATCTTAGTTAGTTCAAGAATAACATTGTATTTGTGCATAACTTACTAATATAAAATTAAAGTATAACAGATTAAAAAATAAATAATAAAATAAATGAATAAATGTGAAGCAGGAAATCTAAAGACGTACTATAGTCTCAGTGCTTGCAAAAAACACCTTATATTAAATCGACTCATTGAGCCCTGGAGGGCAATTAGCCCAAAGTCTGATCTGCCATAGCGACTCATGACACTCAAGGAGAGTTGTGCAATCTCCTGTGAATATGTCACCCTGGATCGAGTCCATCACAAAAATACGTACATTTTCTGAAGTCAGTACATGCTCCAGCATGTTTGGCAACGGCATTGTTTGAGCATTTCTTTCCAATGGCCAGAAAATGTTCATAGACCCTTCTGTTTAAACATCTGAGTCACAAAAAGCTGCATAAGCCACATATTGAGAAACACAGTTGTATCTTACCTTAGCATGTACAAATTAAGATTGCAGTGTTTAAATTTAACTGATGAAGAATTACAGAGGAACCGACACACAACTCAAAGTGCCCAGTGTACTTTTAGCTACTGAACTGGAATCAGCACATGTGTTGCATTCAAACACCTTAAGGTTGCTCATTTTTTTGGAGCATATAAATAGGTTTATCACCCAAAATCCTAACTAAATCAGAACTTCCCAAAATGATCTTCCAGTTGGGATTTTCGGTGACAAATCTACAAACTTAACACTGACATCAGAAGGATAAGTTAAGTATTTAAACTGAAAGAATATAAAGCCTGGAAATTTGAAATTTGACCCATAGGAACAGTTTAAGAACCATCTGTAAAAAACATGAAGGACCAAATAACTGGACCAATCTTAGAAGAAAGTACCTTAGGGAAAGTTTTTGAGGAGATAAAAATCTTAGTTTGCAGGAGCTTTGTGAATGTCTTTCAATTGGCAGAAAGGAAATGTTAGGACACAGAGGGATATACGAAATGCATAAACATATGCGAGAGACTAAGAAGAAAACTGGTCCAGCTCGCAGGAGTAGAGTTTTTGATAGAAGCAAGCACAATTAAAGTGACCAACAGGCAGATTTTATAAAGCACTACTTAAAGACAGATGGACAGAGGTGGATACGGACAAAAGCCTGTGGAGACTCACTGATCAAGGAAATAGTAGATAAAAGCAGGAGTGACACATATCTGACACTGAAGGTGGCCATAAAATCTGGAAAAATCTTAACATGAAAGTGCCTGCAAAAATATTTTTATACCCTGACAAGATGCATAAAATGTTCCCTAGGACGAGTGAGAATTGCTGGAGATGTACATGAAATTGCAAAGGGGACTGGGGAACTGAAGCACATTTTTTGGAATTGTGGTCTGTTGGATAGATACAAGACAGAATTTTTAATTAAGAGATAACAGAAGAACAAATTACTGAAATAAATGTCTATTTAAGCTGGACAAAGCATAAAAACTCACAAACACTTGAATAGAAAAAGCCACACAGCAGCAAGGACTCGTTCTCCAAAATTTATTCTTAACCCTTTCGTCTCAGACAATGACAAGACTTCATCAGATAAAAGTATAAACTGGAATGAACTTTAAATACCCATGAAGCCAGATGACAGCATCTCATTGCACATTTAAAGAAAAACATACACAATTACTCTAAAATACATAGTGACATACATAAAAAATCTTATTAGAAACAATTCAAACAGAAAAAAAAGTAAATAACTAACAATAAATGTTGAATTTATCTACGTTCTGCTTTCAATTTTAAAATACATCCAATGGATCCCATCTCATTCAACCTAGGCCAACCTACTACAACATAAAACCCAGTACAACTCCCTTTGCTCAAGAAGAAGTTGCCATGGTCTACCCCTAGGGTTAGGTTTAACTTGTTCAAGTACCACAAACAAACTGATGCTCAGGGAAATCCAATAAGTGCCGAAATAGGACATTGGTAATTTTTTTCTCATTTCATAAATGTTTATAAATAATGATTTTTTTTTAATTTGCGCGCAGTCTTCCAGACATAAAATACCGGCCAGCATTGACACAGTGTCCCACATACTACTCCTAAGCCGTTACAATTGTACTTCCCTTTAATATTCAACTGGTAGCCATTAATATCAAAGAGTTCCCCAATATTGATATAGGGACAAAAATGACAACACCCACATTTGGACATTTGTCAAAGTTTTTGGTCTTTAAAATTGTGTGGGCAAAGTGGCCTCTCCATAAGATTCTTCAGGTTATTACCCCTCTTGTATACAACCACTGGCTTAGAACCTATTTTGTTCCTTACCACACTGTCGTACATAAGCATAGACCAATTTTTAAAAATAACATCCTTCACCTGTTTGAAGTCCACAGTAAATCTCATAATAAAGGCCAACCTAAAATTAACGTCAGCATTTTGTTGTACAGTCAAATTATTTTTATGGCCCACATTAATATGCTCAGTAAATCTGTGAAAATCATCAGCTTCCAAGCTCATTAAAATAGAAACCTAGACCTCCCTCCCCCGCTTATTTATCACTTCCATTTTAATCTCCCTCAAACTTCTTTAGGGTTGTCTCTTAAGAAACACTGAATCTAGTAAGACACATTAATTCATAAAAGCACCAAATAATTATACCATCCTAGCAGCCCTGATGGACCGTCTTTGACAACTGCTTCCTTTTGGGACAAGGGGTGTGAACTATCAGAATGCAAGAATGAATTGGAGTATGTGGGCTTCCTGTAAAATGGTAGAAACATCATCTACCATTACCCCACATCTTTTACCAAATTTGCATCCAAATAACTAATATAAGGCCTACCCAGTATCCATCTTGATTAACCGATCTCTGTCAGAATGTTATGTTCCCACACTGTGGAAAGTATCACATATAATTCCCCTCCACAAAGGCGGACCCTCCACAGAACTAACCAATTACCGCCCCATAGCTATTCTCTCTCCACTCTCCAAAATACTAGAGAGATGCATACACTCAGGTCTCAGACTACCTCCTTACTAACAACCTCCTTTCCAATACTCGGCATGGTTTCCAACCAAACCATAGCACCACCACTGCCTTACTCTCCTTTACTAACACTATCCTTCAGCATAAAAACAATGGCTCTCTCTCCTCTGCTACTTTCCTAGACCTATCTAAAGCATTTGACATGGTCCCACACAAACAACTTATCTCTGTCCTCAATAACTTATCCTTCTCACAATCAGTCACCAACTGGTTTCAGAGTTACCTGTCTGACCGCCAACAATCCGTTGTATGGCAGAATGACACATCTCCCCAACTACCTGTCTCCATAGGGGTTCCCCAAGGATCCATCCTTGGACTCCTACTCTTCTCTGTTTTCACAAATAATCTAGCCTCTGCCACCACACATGGCACACTCATACAACACGCAGATGACTCAGCCATCATCTGCTAAGCCCAGTCCCTACCCAAACTGCAAAAAGTGACACAGGAAGCCTTTTCCTCTGTTGAAACTTGGTTATCTGATGCCCAATTAATACTCAACCCAAACAAAACTAAACTAAACTACTCATCTTCCAACCCAAACATACTCAAAACAACTCTCACTTTAACATCACAGCAAAAGACAACACTATATACCCAACTGAACACACCAAATTGCTAGGAGTGGAAATAGATAAACTAAAATTTGACATTCACATATCCATGACCATAAAAGAAGTCCACAAAAAACTAGGAACGTTATACAGAAATAAGCATCTTCTCACCAAAGCAGCAAAGATTTCAATAGCAAATTCCCACCTTATCTCCACCCTACTTTATGCCTCTCCAACATATACCAACCTAAGGCAATGCGATCTAAACAAGCTAGAGACCTGCTACAACAAAACTGCCAAATTCGCCACAGGGGCATCCTACCGTAGTCACCACTGTCTCTCATTTGCTGAACTGGGCTGGCTTGAACTCCCTCATCTCCTTCAATGCTACCAACTCTCACCTCGCCCACAAAGTAATAAACCATCCACTAAATGTCCCATCCCTCCAGAATCTACTCCAACCCTATTGTACCACCAGACCACTAAGATCCAGCAACAAAAATCACTTGCAGATCACTAAAGCCAATAACTCTGCTGGTGAAGCACTATTCTCTTGCACCATAGCCAAATTATGGAACTCCCACCCACAATTACCTCCGTACCATCATGCACCCACTTCAAAACTTTACTAAAAGCGCACCTAAAACATGCTGGCTATGCCCTTGCAACTCCCACTCTAATATCACCCACCCCATCCAACCACTACCTTTCTTTCCACTCCACTAACTACCTTGATTATAGCAAGCTCAGATGCTCATAAGCCTAGTACTTGTACAGCAGGAACTTCTTTTTTTAACATTTCTTAATGTCTGTTATGTACTTCACAGATAAAGATTCTAGTTGTCTACTGATGTACTATGTTCTTCATCTGTAAATATGTTGTAAGTAATTGCTATGTAAATTGTTAATCGCTATGTAATCCAATGTAACTGCTGTCGGTTTATTTTAACTGTGGAGCTTTTCTCCCCGGGCCTCCGCTGAAAAAGGACCTACGTCCAGTCGGACACTCCCGGTCAACAAATAAATATAGTCTTAATTTAACACGTGCAAATTTCAAAAACTCTGTATTATTAATATATTCCAAGAATAATTCAACATCACTCTTCCCACCCTTTCAGATGAACAAATCATCCAGGTATCTCAAATACAATACACAATTCTGGAAAAGAGCATGTCCAAACAAAAACCTACAGTCCCATTCACATATAATATTGGCATATAGGGGGCCACATGCTACCCCCATTGCTACACCTCTATTGTAGAAATATTTGTTCAAAAAAGATGTAATTATTAGTCAATACTAATTCCATCATTTTTACACATAAATTGATGTAATTTTGCAATAAGCCCTTCCTAAACAAATATTCCTCAAACCAATTCAAACTCACATCATGGGGTATAGATGAAAACCGAACCTTGACATCAATAGTTAAGAAAAATGTTAAATCAAAGAAAAATGCTGAATCAAATTACCAAGAAAGTCCCATGAGTCAATGCATAAATGCTGTTCATTTTCAAGAGGTCCTTTAATTTTAATATCTAAGAATTTGGCAACGGTGGAAGTAATAGAATTGCAAGTATGCACTATGGGATGCATGAGGGGCTCCATTAGGTCCTTATGTAGTTTGGGGGAAACCAAACAGTCGGTATAACTGGAGAATTCACTTTCAAGTATGCAAAATCAGATAAAGAAATATGTGACTCCAAAAGCATATCACTTAATTGTGCTGAGATCCTAGCATACGCAATGTTAAGTTAATTTAAGGAAACTTGGTTATAATCATCACTAAAAAGAATAGAACACATCCTATTAACATACTCTTATAAGTCCATAATTACAACCCCCTCCGCACCCTTATCATGCTGCATAATCCATATTTTCATTTGCCACAAGTCCCTAAGCAATTCCCCTTCTTCATAACTTAAATTGCTAACTACATTTGTTCTACCTCTTGTCACATACCTTAAATCAACTTCACATAATTTTTCAAACAGCAAAAGGGTGGGATGCAATGGAGGGTTACAAACACTAGGCACCCAAAGTTCATTTCTGCCATGTTCACAATTGTTATTCAACATAGTATATTCCAAAGACCGGACACACAGAACAAACTGAAAAAAGTGCATTGGATCTAAATATTCAACCAAAGACCACGAAAACAGATGATTTGGCGCTTTCATTCACTATTTTATTCCGTGAACTTCATCAGAAAAAAGTATGCTCCACCCAAACATCCTTTTATATCAAATACACAGGAAATTACATTAATTAAAAACACTTAATATTCTAAATAAAACAGTGTATGTTTGTATAAATTAACTCTATATCTATTTGTTTAATAAAAAACATTTTAAATTAATAGACTCATTTAGCCCAGGTGCTTGATCAGCCCCTAAAAATAACTGCCAAAATGTTTCTTTGCACTCTAGCACGTTATTCAAATCCCCTCTGAACATAATATTCTCTACTTTCTCTATTACAAAAAATTCAAACTTTTTAAAATCAGCACATTTCAAAGCATGCTTGGCCAAGGAATTAGTTAAATCCTTATTTTTTATGGTCAAGCAATGTTCATAAACTCTACGTTTCAAAGTCCTTACAGTTTTCCCTATGTAGTAATGTGCACATGTAAAGTACAGTTTTGTACCTACCATAAATGTAGATGTTCGAAGATCCACATTGCTGCAGTCCTAACACTTGGGTAGTCCGCTGTCCCTCGGTCGGCCCGAATATCAGAGTATAAGGCTGACGTCGGTCAAGGCGCATTTGACTGACATCAGAACGTCAGGGTACAAATGCGCATGACCGACGTCATATCCTCAGTCTTTTCTTGCCCCAGATGTCAGAAGACCCTAAAAGGAAAGGTCAACACCCATAGACAACAACTAAACAACCAACCAGCCTAACACCAAAAATATGTACAATATATACAATATATACACTATACCTCAGAGGGATAACCCAGCCCACACAACCACCTCAACTACAGAGGGGAAGGAGGGAGGGTAAATTGGACTGCAGCAATGTGGATCTTCGAACATCTACATTTATGGTAGGTACAAAACTGTACTATGTTCTTCATCTCACATTGCTGCAGTCCTAACACTTGGGTAGAATCCCAAAGCAGAGGTAAGGGAGGATGGCTAAACTATAATGAAGCAGGGGCTGCCAAAATGCCCTGCAACACAGCAGTGGCAAACCCAGCCCTGGATTTAGAGTACAGAGGAAGGTGGTAATGCCTAGAGAAGGTATGCACTGAACTCCAAGTGGCTGCCTCCAAAATATCCTTAGTAGCCACCCCCCTCAAAAAAGCTGTTGAAGTGGCAGTAGCCCTAGTGGAATGAGGCCTAATCCCAGCTGGAATCTCTTTGCCATGATGTGAATAACAGAAAGCAATGCAAAATCCAATCCACTTAGAAATAGTTTGTTTTGACACGGGCTTGCCCTGAGAGCACAAAGCAAAAGAAACCAATAACTGCTGAGATTGTCTGAACCCTTTAGTTCTGTCCAAATAATATCGCAACTGCCTGTGTACATCTAAAGTGTGCAAAATCTTTTCCCCTTTAGTCTGGGGATTTGCATAAAAAGTAGGCAAATGAATAGTTTGGTTTAAAGCCACACTAGAAACCACTTTAGGCATAAAGGAAGGATTAGTACGTAAAGATACCCTATCCTTATGGAAAATTAAGAAAGGCTCAACTGCCATAAGGGCCTGCAATTCAGAAACCCTTCTTGCAGAGGTAATGGCCAACAAAAAAGCAGTCTTCCATGACAAATATTTCAACTCAGCAGTAGCTGCAGGCTCAAAAGGTTGTAGAGTGAGTTTCTCCAACACAAAATTGAGATCCCAAGCAGGAGTAGGAGCTCTATGTGGGGGTCTTATATTCTTTGCCCCTCTAAGAAATTGCTTGAACAAAGGATGAGAAAACAATGGTGGGTCACAATCGTAGTGAGCTGAAATTGCTGCAGCATGAATCTTAATAGAAGAGAAGGACAAACCTTTGTCCAATAACTCAGTAAGATATTGAAGAGCCACACTTAAATCAGGCTCAGAAACATCCAAATCCTTAGCTGCACTTCAAAATAAAAATCTCTTCCATTTGTCTGCGTACACTTTCCTTGTACTAGGCCTTCTAGCTTCCAAAATCACATTCAAAACTTGTTGTGGAAGTTGAGACCCTTTATGGTTTAAAACAGAATATGCCATGCTGTTAGGTGAAGAGAGTGAAGCTTGACATTGAGCAAATGACTGTCCTCCTGGGACAACAGATGAGGAATCAAAGGCAAAGGCCATGGAGGCTTCCGTACCAGACTTCTCAGTAATGGGTACCAGTGCTGTCGAGGCCAATCTGGAGCTATCAAAATCATCCTTGGCTTGTCCTGTCTGACCTTCAGAAGTACCTTTGGGAGGAGAGGCAGAGGTGGAAAGGCATATACATGAAGATTTTTCCAACTGAAAGAAAGAGCATCCACTTTCCAAGCTGTGGGATGAAACCGCTTTGTGCAAAACTTTGGCAGCTGGTGGTTTAGTGGAGAAGTGAACAGATCTATGTCTGGAGTTCCCCAGGACACTGTCAATTTCTGAAATACATGAAGATCCAGTTTCCACTCGTGGGGATCCATGATTTGTCTGCTTAACACATCTGCTAAGGAGTTCTGTGCTCCCGGCAGAAACCTTGCCTGAAGATTGAGCTGTAAACTGAGAGCAGTCTCCCACAAAATCATTGCTTGCCTGCATAGAGGATAAGAATGTGTTCCCCCTTGCTTGTTGATGTACCACATGACAGTTGTGTTGTCTGTTAGAATCAACACCTGCCCTGGAAGAAGTAAATCCTTGAAAGCTATTAATGCAAACTGGACTGCTAACATCTCCTTCAAGTTGATATGTAGATGCTGTAGTCTGACAGGCCACTTGTCTTGTATCCACTTTCCATTTAGATGAGCTCCCCAAGCTTTGTCTGAGGCATCTGTTGTCAAAATTTGACTCTCCTCTGGCCGGGTCACAGAGAGTCCCTTGTTTAGGTGACATTCCTGAGCCCACCACAAGAATTCCTTTTGAATGCAAGGTATTATTTGAATGACAGTGTCCAGATGCTGGCAGTGCTGCGTCCATACATTTTTGAGATACCATTGCAACTTCCTCATATGCAGTTTGGCATTGGGAAGCACCAGAATACAAGATGCCATGAACCCTAAGGCTTGAAGGACTGTCCTTGCAGTCAGCCCGGACTGAAGAGATAGATGATGGAAGTAAAGGGAAAGATTGTTTTGTTTGTCCGGGTTAGAAAGGCCATCTGGGATGCTGTATTCAGTCTTACTCCCAGAAAGCACATGTCTTGAGAGGGTACTAGACTGGACTTTATTTCGTTCACAGAATACCCCAGGCATCTTAGCACTGCTATCACATATTCCAAATGACGAAGAAGCCCGTCTCTTCCTTGAGCCAGTATCAGGCAATCGTCCAAATAAGGATAGATTTGTATTCCTTTTAGCCTGAAGAAAGCTATCACTGGAGCCAGAACTTTCGTAAATACTCTGGGCGCAGTAGATAAGCCAAAGGGCAATGCAGAGAACTGAAAGTGAGAAGTCCCAGTCCGAAAAGCAGATACTTCCTGCAACTTAGCCTGATAGGAACATGAAGGTAAGCCTCCTTGAGATCCAAAGTTACCATCCAGTGATCCTTGCCCAGTAGAGGTAAAAGCTGTTGTAACGTCAACATTTTGAACTTGGGAATGTCCAGATAAGTGTTGAGGATAGATAAATCCAAAATTGGTCTCCACGTGTTCCCCTTTTTTGGCACAAGGAACAGGCGAGAATAAAATCCCAGGCCCCTTTCTGGCAGAGGAACCGGCTGTATGGCCCCTATTTGGAGCAACAGAGAAATTTGCTTGTGAGCCTCTATTCTTTGTTGAGGAGGAATGTCTGGCATGCCTTTGAAAGGAGGCAAGGTATGGAAATAAAACCTGTAACCGTGATGTATGATATCCAGTACCCATCTGTCCTGGGTAATCAAACTCCAATTTTCTTTGAAAAGTGCCAACCTTCCTCCCAAAGGTGCTGCCAGGCGAGAAGGTTCTGGCAGCTGAAAAGGTAGGTCATTGGGTCTGTTTACGAAAGGACTGACCCCTGCCCTCCCCCGAAGACTGTGCAGGAGAACTCCCTGTCCTAGGCCTGAAAGAGCCCTGACCTCTGCCCCTGCCACGTCTAGATCTACCCCTAGACTGGGAATCATAAGAAGGATAAGTCCACCCTTTAGTAGGCCAATTTCTACTAAACTTTGGAGGCTGAACCTGCAAAAAATCTTTAACAGTCTGCATAGACTTAACCTTGTCTTCCATTTTCTTTAAAACTGCCTCAACAGGAGAACCAAACAAGACATCAGATTGCAAAGGGCATCCAAAATTCTAGTTTTAACATGGTCAGATAAATTTTGATCCCTCAGCCAGGCATGCCTGCGAAGAACTGACCCAGTGGCAGCCACCCTAGACGAGGCCTGTACAGCATCAAAACCACATTGCAAAGAATGCTTACCCACCTGTTCAGAAACATGTACTAAATCTTGTAACTCTTTACAATCAATACCTTCCGCCAGAGCATCAACCTTAGATTTCAACTGTGAAAGGAGATAATTTTGATATTTCAACATGTGAAACTGGCAATTCAAAGCTCTCATGGCTAAAGTGGAAGAAGTATAAACTTTCTTTCCCCATCTATCCAAGGCCCTGGCCTCTTTATCTGCAGGAACCGGATTCTTGACAACAGAAGCCTTTACACCCTTAGGCCCCTGGCTAACAGTTTCTGGGTCTGCCCTAGGACTCTTAAAAGATACTTATGAGCTTCAGGCACCCTGTAATACCTGTCTGGTTTAACAGGAGCAGGAGGCAAAGAATCAGGATTAAGTGAAGCCTCTGCAAACACATCTTCCACTACATTCAGAACAGGAGGTATAGCTAAAGGCCTATGCTGGGGTAAAAACAAAAATTCCCTAAGCCTTTTCCTGGAATCAGAGAAATCCTGACCTTCCCATTTAAAATGCTCTCTCATGGAGTGGAGGGTCTCTGAAAAAGAAAAATCCTCAGGAGGAGAAGCAGAAGGAGTAGAATCATCCACATCAGAATCAGAATAATGAGAATACTCCTGCAAGTCTTCAGCCGAAGACTCAGACACATCCAAGCCTGCTCATAATCCCCAACACAGGTTCCATCCTAGGCCTCTTATCAGGAGGGCATAGAGCCCCTAATTAAAGTAATTAAATCTTCTGCCATTTTAAGCATGTGCTTTTTGGGCACAGAACCTGAAGAACTAGGAGTGACACCCACAGAAGCAAAACTAGACCTGCCTCTAGGAGAAGCCTTGGAAGCCGAAAGAGAGGGCCTAGACACCTTAGGAAGGGAGGGGAGTACAGTTACCTGAGAAGCCCCTACAGCCTGACCTGCCTCCTGGGAGGCCACATCCTGTAAAAACACCGTTTCTCCCTGGGACTCCATAGAGGCCTCCGTCGGAACCACCGGCTCCACTGACGCCTCTAAAGAACCGGCGTCCGGTTCGGACTCCTCTAACCTAGGTTTAACTGCCTTGTCCTTGCGCTTCTTTGAGGAAGCGGCGGAGCATCCGACGGCATATTGTAATTGCACCACTTCCCAAAGACCAACCTGGCACAATCCAACCTACGCTTTATAGTGCGTTTATTGAACCTAGCACAAAAGCGACACCCAACAACGTCGTGCTCAGGTCCCAAACAAGGTATACACAAATTATGGTAATCTCTATGCGGTATCTGTTTCCCACAAGAAATACAGTTATTCACTTTTTCTGACATCCGGTAAACCACTGAGGCAAGAAAAAAACAAAATATTCCCCAACGGGTACTTAACCAACTCTGACTTCGGTCTGAAACTCCGAATTCAAAAATTTCAGAGCCGAACGGCACTTGCAACACTGCTTCTGCATCGGACCATGCGGCAAAAAAGACTGAGGATATGACGTCGGTCATGCGCATTTGTACCCTGACGTTCTGATGTCAGTCAAATGCGCCTTGACCGACGTCAGCCTTATACTCTGATATTCGGGCCGACCGAGGGACAGCGGACTACCCAAGTGTTAGGACTGCAGCAATGTGAGATGAACATCACACTGCGCAATATATACCACAAATTCTGTATTACAATTATAGTAGTCCTTGGCCCAAACAGTGTAATTCAAATGACTAAAAGTAATAGAAGAACTATTACCAATAAATCTACACTGTTTGCAGTTCCTACAAGCATATGTACCTTTCTTGGTGCTCACTAGTCTCGCTTTAGTTTCATCTTTCCTATTTTTACCTTCTAACATTAATTTTATATTTAGCACTCTTTTATATGTGAATTTGGGTTTGTTACCTATTAAACTTACTAGGTCTTTACTACCTAATAAAATCTTCCAACTATTTTCTATAATAGTTTTAATAAGCCACATCTCATTTACTATGGGTATAGGAAAGGCTATACTAAAGTTGGTGGACAAAGTTCTGGAACCTTCTAAATTTGGACTCACTTGAATATCTTTAGATAGTAAAATAGCTGAAGCCACTCCTTTTCTAAGCATTATAACCTCCATTTCAATCTTTTTTAACCATTCCAAATCATACCCTCTTCTGAGAAATAGTTTCCGCAAGAAAACTACCTCTTCCAAAAATACCTCATCACCAGTGTCGAGTCTACTGAGACGTATAATTTGACCTTTTACTACTCCTCTTTTCATACAAGGGGGGTGTAAGCTGTCTTTATGCAAGTACTGATTTGCACAGACTGGCTTCCTATAAACCTTACTAGCAATCATGTTTTTGACTTGGTCAAAACTTAAATGCAAGTCCAAATAGGAAATGGACTCACCAAATCCACTCACCTTGAATTCCAAAAAGTTCGTGGTGAGATTCAGGTCCCCCACCATCTCAAAAGATTCTTCTTGTGTACCATTCCACAAAAAGAACAAATAGTCGATAAATCTATAGTACATCAATACTTTGGAGTAACTAGGGTGTCCAATCAAAAACTTTAACTCCCAATTGGCCATGACTAAATTTGCAAAGGCTGGAGCTACCCTTGCTCCCATGGCCACTCCAGAAGTTTGTTGATAATAGTTCTTGTTAAATTTAAAAAAGTTATTTTCTAAAACTAACTCCATCAAACTGCAAACAGTGTTCACCTTTGTACTACCAAAATTAGTCTGCTCAGTCAAGTATTGTCTTAAATATTCAACCTCTTCTATTTGATGAATAGAAGTGTATAAAGACTTTACATCTAAGGTTCCAAAATTAATGTATCCCCCTACAATATTTAACTCTCTTAACACTTCCAACAAATGCCACAAATCTCTTAAATAGAACCTAGATTTTTGGACAACGGGATTGAGCATATAATCCAGCCAAATAGATATATTTTCAGTTTTAGAATTTTTGGCTGAAATTATTGGCCTGAAAGGTGGATTTTGTTGATTGGTCTGTACTTTCGGTATACCAAAAAATGTAGCCATTTTAGGATGGTCGACTAATAAATAGTTATAACTTTCATAATCCAATTCCCCTTGACTAAACATAACAACATTAACATCAGCGTTTGAAAACTACCCTTCACTTCCTGAATATGAACTTTTTTGTACGTACTATGATCTTCTAACATGGTTAATAATGAAGTGTTATATTTCTCAGTATTCATAACTACAATTTTTCCCCCCCTTTGTCTGCTTTCATTGTCCTTACTCTGGAGTTTCTACATAACTTAGTGAACTCATTTTTTTCTCCCTCAGTTACGTTTTCTGGATAGTTACAATGACTGTTTCTGAAATCTTTTTCACATAAATTTTGAAAAGCTTGGAGAGTATAATGGAGGGGTGGATTAAAGGTACTTGGCTTTTTAGGTTTGTGCACTAAATTTTCTGATGGTCCTTCTAACACATCATGTATGATATAATTTAAAATTTAACTTTCTTAAATACAACCTAAAATCCACCAAAAGTCTTCCTATGTTCATGCTGTTTGCAGGTATAAAGGAAAAACCTTTTTAAGAACTCTTTCTAAATCACATGATAAAGAAACAGACAAATTGATAACATCAATACAATATTCTTGTCCATGTTCTTCATTTACCACTTGATTTTCCTGTTATGGTTCTTCCCCCTCCCTTTCCCCTTGAATTGAGTCGTGTTGTACCATTTGTTTGGTACAATGTTCAAGGGAAAAGGACCCTGATCCAAGCTCTGACAAGGCTTTGTAATAACCTGTGCAAAATTAGCCCTTGGATTATTATCTGATGGAACTGTTGTGTTGTCTTTTTTAGTAACATTAGAGTGATGGTTATACCCCACATTATTGTTGGTATTGGAGAAATCCTCACTCACTCTAGTGTCTGCCACCACTGATTTTTCACTAGGAGTGGTCTTTGTTTCTGAAGTCTGCCCTGAAAATATAGCAATGTCAGCATTTTCAGAGTCTGTTCTCAACAAGTCTGTTCCTTGGTCTGATATTATGTAAGCACGATTGGCTTAGTATGCCATAACATCTCTTTTTAACTTAGATAGTTTTCTTGATAGTATAGTGGCCCTATGTCTGTCGGCCTTCGCCTGAACCCCATAGTATAGGACCAAAAAGTCTTTAAAACAATGATAATTCTTGATCTTCACATCTAAAGTTTTCATTTTTTCTTTAATAGTTACAATTTCTTTGTGATAATGCGCCATAAGCAAGAGCATCATACTGAGACCCGTATCATTGTATAACTCAACAATTTGCTTAATTCATCACCAGGAGTTACACAATTCGGAAATTTAGCAGTGCTTAGACCCTGTGACACCACTTTCCTGTGCACACACTCCTCGAAATACTGTATTTCCAAAACCAAAACCAAAGTCAGTGAAACCATTTCCTATTTGAACTTAAATTTAAGTTTTGACCAAGTCAAAAACAGGATTGCTAGTAAAGTTTATAGGAATTCAGTCTTTGCAAATCAGTACTTACATAAAGACAGCTTACATCCCCCTCATATGAAAAGAGTAATAGTAAAAGGTCAAATTATACGTCTCAGTAGACTCACCACTGGTGATGAGGTAGTTTTGGAAGAGGTAGTTTTCTTTCGGAAACTATTTCTCAAAAGAGGGTATGATTTGGAATGGTTAAAAAAGATTGAAATGGAGGTTATAATGCTTAGAAAAGAAGTGGCTTCACCTATTTCACTATCTAAAGATATTCAAGCGAGTCCAAATTTAGAAGGTTCCGCAACTTTGTCCACCAACTTTAGTATAGCCTTTTCTATACCCATAGTAAATGAGATGTGGCTTATAAAAACTATTATAGAAAACAATTGGAAGATTTTATTAGGTAGTAAAGACCTAGTAAGTTTAATGGGTAACAAACCCAAATTCACATGTAAAAGAGTGCTAAATATAAAATTAATGTTAGAAGGTAAAAATAGGAAAGATGAAACTAAAGTGAGACTAGTGAGCACCAAGAAAGGTACATATGCTTGTAGGAACTGCAAACAGTGTAGATATATTTGGTAATAGTTCTTCTATTACTTTTAGTCATTTGAATTACACTATTTGGGCCAAGGACTACTATAATTGTAATACAGAATTTGTGGTATATATTGTGCAGTGTGTTACATGTGCACATTACTACGTAGGGAAAACTATAAGAACTTTGAACGTAGAGTTTATGAACATTGCTTGGCCATAAAAAATAAGGATTTAACCAATTCTTTGGCCAAGCATGCTTTGAAATGTGCTGATTTTAAAAAGTTTTAATTTTTTGTAATAGAGAAAGTAGAGAATATTATGTTCGGAGGGGATTTGAATAACGTGCTAGAGTGCAAAGAAACATTTTGGCAGTTATTTTTAGGGGCTGATCAAACACCTGGACTAAATGAGTCTATTAAATTTAAAATGTTTTTTATTAAACAAATAGATATAGAGTTAATTTATACAAACATACACCATTTTATTTAGAATATTAAGTGTTTTTAATTAATTATGTAATTTCCTGTGTATTTGATATAAAAGGATGTTTGGGTGGAACATACTTTTTTCTGATGAAGTTCACGGAATAAAATAGTGAATGAAAGTGCTAAATCATCTGTTTTTGTGGTCTTTGGTTGAACATTTGGATCAGATACATTTTTTTCAGTTTGTTATTCAACATAATTTTAAAGTTCATCTTCATCTTCCTAACAAACAATATGAAATCTAACAGAACATTAGCGATGCCCATTCTTATTCCTGGTACAAACAAACCCCTTTGCAAACAAGTTAGCCACATTAGAATCAAAAGGCATGAAAACTGCAATTAAAAACTTTAAAATCCACAGTATTATTCACAATAATATTCAACATGTTAGAAAATGTCTGTGTACTTACAGTACTCACACCCTCTGTTGAAAATTTCAACGCCACCTGTTGTTCTAAGGTGGAAAACAGTGTTGTTAACAAAGGAAGTTCCAGTGACTGTTCTGATGTTTCTAAGGGCAGCCATAACTCAATACTCTCCTTTATCAGAACTCACAAACTCTGGTAAGAGTTCAGATTGCATCCATTGTTCTGAGGTGGAGAAGAGGGATGTTGATGAGCTGGGAGGTTCCAATAACTGTTTTGGTACTTGTGAGGGTGGTCATGATTCAGTTCTCTCTCCTTTATCCTTTCTGACAGACGAAGCATTGGTTGAGCTAAAGGGGCGTTCGCTTTCTGTTCAGCCCCTTCATCCATATTCATGAATTCGGTGCTAGCATGTTCATTAGCCAATAGTTCAGACTGATTACCCCATGAATGAGATGGTGGTGGTAAATGGTATAACTTCTTCTTAGAAGAATATTCAAGCTGGTTCCTTTCTAGTTTTTTTCAAATTGCAAATTGTCCTATTATTTACATGATTACCAATGCTTTTAAAAACCTGATGGTATTCAACTGGATATTGTTAAAAAAGAAGGTCTGTAGTGATAACTGTACCCAATTCCTTGATTTCTTTAATTAACTCCTATTAATTTGGTGTGTTCCATTTCAGGAGCACCTCCATGTACTCACACCTATGATGGTCAAACAGCGATAACTGTTCTTGGTGTAGTGCTGATTCTGTAATGATACCGGTATAGAATTTCCACATTCTCAGACCCTTGGGAACTAGGTTCTATTTAATACATTCTAATAAGTAAGCATTCTCAGTCTGTAATCTACGAGCTTTTAAAAGTTTTTGGGAGAGGAAGTCCAAACGTTTAATGTTCTACTCATGTGGAATCCCACGCTGAGAAAAAAACCTTGCTGAAGCCATTCATTCAAGTTAGAACTGCCAGGAAACAAATTACCAGAAGATAAAGTCCAAACAGCCCCATCACCGTGTCCAGTGGCTAATGAACTTACTGAACTGGTTTCATTCCTGTAAGAGTGGTCAGATACAGAATTAAACCTCAAACCATTCAACGTACACTATTACACTTCTGTAACCAACAAATCAACTTTCTGAGTTAGTTGTTTCTGATTTCAAGAATTTAGACTTCTTCTCCCAAAAACTTTTAAAAGTTCGTAAATTACAGACTGAGAATCGCACTTACTGACCGGGATGAGAATACATTTTTTGCATTGTGTTTAAGGCCATGACTTTGGCACCAATCACTTGTGTAAGACCCTCTTGTAGGATGTTGATATCATTTGGAGATTCTATGACCCCTCCCAGTTTGCAGTCATCAGCAAACTTCGTCAGCCACAGACCTTTAGTTTTGGCTTGTACTTCAGAGAAACAGGATTCCAAACAGTAGAGGTCCCAGGACTAATCCCTGTGGAACATCACTGGTTACAGGTCTGCTGTTGGATGTGGGTTCCCCTATTTTGGCTATATGGGTTACATCAGTGAGCCAGTTAGCGACCCATCTAATGATATAAGGGTTGAAGCCTTCCAAAATAAAAAGGAATTACTAAAAAGTGGAAGACTCGGGGAAACTACAAAAGAAGAAACTAAAGGACATCGAAAGAATTGGAAATGCTAGAAACAGCTAAACTGAAAGATAAACCTAGTAAATTACATGGGAAAAGTGGGACTATTGGGATTTCAAACTGATGTAGTATTAACAGAACAGGGACAAAGAGGGGACATTAAGGGAAGGGAAAAAATGTAAGTGGACACAATGAAAAATGCATGTGACTAGTTGAAAACAGAAATGAGCAGGTTTGACATATCTAAAAGAATTAAAGAAATGCAAGTCTGGTACTGGATAGATTCCCTTGTAACAGGCAAATGAATGCAGAGTATTGCAAATGAGAACCTGCCTGACAATGTGTGGAGCACGTGTGTGGACTGCACTGATTGTAACTTATGTTATGAAGTGAATTTGAATAAAGCAGATTAGCTGCAAGAAATGGTTGCCGATACCCTTTACATAGGTCTACTTTTCTTAAGGTCTCCATGATCACCTCCCTAATAATGTTTCTATGCTCCTAAGGCAAAAATCATATTAGAAGAGCAAAAAAAAAAAATGCATAAATATTACTGCACAAAACACAATTAGATAGAAGCCACAAGCATAACCTCAGCCTGCCAAATCAACTAAAGAAAAATAACTGATGGAGGGGAACAATACTGCTTACAGAGATCTGCTGTTTAAGTTCTTGAATTTGCCACCAAACTGACACCCTCTTAAGAATTTTAAACCTGTGCCTCCTGTAGTGCTATGGTCCTGAGATTAATGTTACATCATGAGGTACCAAGGCCAATCAGATACTGCCTATAGCTCTGAGTCACAATAAAATTTAAATATAACTGCACAAATCTTAACGATAAACATGAAAAGGAACCTTTCTGCTTTACTTGTTCTGTAAATTATTTTCTTTAATTTAAAATAAGAAGAAAACATGCATAAAATAAAGAAATCTATTTTTTTTTTTTTTACACCAAATATAATCAGAAAGCGAAGAAAGAAATATAAAGTCTAGCAGTTTAGTGTCAAGGACTAAGTTATAAGCTGCAACAAGCTTCATTCTGTGGTCCAGAGTTTGATTCCCTTAGTTCCCTTCTGCCAGCAGCACAAGTCAAAGCAAGTCAATTGATAAGACAGCACTCAAAAGTTACCAGAGAGAAACATGCCTAGTGATTTACCTGGTAAACAAACAAAAAAATAGCACAGTCAAACAATATGGTAAGTTATATCTCTGCAGCAATTAATAAATTAAAAATACTCAGTGTCTGAAACGTCTCATATCAGTTGCTCTAGGAACAACTTTTCATTAAAATAAACAAAAATATAGAAATACAATGGTGCCCACCAGGGCTGGTTTTATAAAGAAATAATGGAACTTCAGAAGTGGGGACATTCTCACAACATTGAGTGGTCTTTCTTCCCTATACTGTACCCCAACAGGTCTCCCATCAGGCATTATTACTTACCTACACAACCAATGATGATGTCCCCCCTGTCAGGCATTATTGCTTACTTCTACAACTGGTAACCTACAAAAAGAAATGCAACATTTGCAGGATGACTAACTTTAACGTAGGCTTTCAATTCTCAAAATGTACCCAACAGCAAGGGATAAGCACCAGAAAAAAATAATGCTTTCTGCTACTGAAAAAAGCACCTTTAGCTAAAAGAAATTATTTACTTTTGCAATTGTGGAAACACACAATCGAAGCCTTGGAGAGTGAGGAGATTTGACAATGGTACTCAGCCACAGTTGCTGCTGGTGGGGAAGTACACAGAAGATTAAAAGAACGTTTTTACAGAATAAGGTTTATTGCTGCACAACTGCAACACTGCTGGGGTTAATAAAGAAAATAAAAGTATCATACAAAGAGGTTTCCTGCAAGGTCACTAGTCTATATCTAAATATGGTTATGAAATCAAAGTTTAGAAAAAGGTTTATTAAATGCAAAAGTGCCCATCTAGCACAATTGCAGAACTGGCAGAAAAGCAACAAAGAACTAAAATATTTTCTGTGTAAATGATGCACTAAACTGGTAAACCCTAGCAGACTGTAGAGCAACATTAATGAAAATACATACAATGCCATCACTGACATTAACTTTGTTAACCTTTTACCAGATTTTCCCCATTTTTATAGGTTCATAGGTATATACTAGGTTATCTGCCCTAAGGCATTTATAAGCCTAGCCCAAAGTTTTGTGGCTTACGCCACCCCTTATATGAAAAAATACTGTGCCCATTAGTTTGTTGTGCCTCTGTCCAGCAGTGACACAGAGATGATTCCCGGGGTAAACATACGATCTCCCATCCACACGTCAAGATTTCTCTTGAACAGAGCCAGCGAGGTGCTCTGCCTCACATGGACCGGGATTTTATTCCACAGCATAGGGAGTCTCTGAGTGATAAATCTATCCCTCCAGCACGTCCTATTTATATCCGTGCTAAGGTTTAAGTCGCTTGCTCTAGTGGTTTTGGTGGATTTGGATTTTTTGAGGTGGAGCATGTCCATTAATTCCGGGTTGGACATGGCCTTGTATGTCAGGCACATGTCACCTCTGAGCAGACGGTATGCGACTGAATAGAGCTGGAGTTTCTTCAATCTGGCAGCATATGACAGATTTTGGTGTCCCTTTATCCTTTTGGTGAGGAACTTTTGGGGTCTCTCCAATTACTGCAGATGTCGGGTGAGATACATCCTGAATGGGGCATTGTACTCGATCATTGGTCTGATAAGTGAAGAGTACAGGGGAACAATGACCTCACTAGATCTGGATGTGAATCCCTTCATGATCAGGTGGGCAATGTAGAAGGTCTTTCTAACCACTTTAGCAACGTGAGTGTCAAAAGAAAGGCCACTGTCAACCTGGGTCTCCAGGTCCCTGATAACCTCTTCTGTGCTTAGTGGATTGCCACCTATATGGTAGCTTGGGGTTACCTTGTTTTTCCCGAAGGGTATGACTATACATTTTTTGGCGTTTAACTTCGGGTCATGGCTCTGGCACCAGCTATCTGTTTCCGTGAGTACCTTCTGAAGGATATCCGTGTCCGATGCACTTTCCACTATGGCGCCCAGTTTGCAGTCGTCTGCAAACATTGTCAGCCAAAGTCCTCCCATGTTGGCCTGTACTTCTGAGAAGTAGATGCCGAACAATAGGGGGCCAAGGACCGAGCCCTGTGGGACACCACTTGTGACCGGCTTGGAGTCTGACATAGCGCCAGCAACTCTAACCCTGTGGGTTCTGTCCTTAAGCCAGTTTGCAACCCATCTTGTGACATATGGGTTTACATTTAAGCTGGTAAGTTTTTCTACAATACCCGAGTGGGGTATTGTGTCGAAAGCCTTTGCAAGGTCAAGGTAGGCTGTATGGACTGCCTTTCCCTCATCAATGGCCTTGGTGACTGTTTCGAAGAAGTCGACCAAGTTCAAAAGGCATGATCTGCCCTTGACGAAGCCAAACTGAGTCGGGTCCAATGTCTGCAAGTCCCCTATATCTTTGTTTATGAGCTCCATTATGATCCTCTCCATAGCTTTGCAGACTAGACTTGTTAAGCTTATGGGGCGGTAATTACCAGGGTCCATAGAGGCACCGCCTTTGTGGAGTGGGACCACAGTTGCCGTACGCCACTCCTTGGGCACATATCCTGTGGTAAGGCTGAGAAACAGCTGCCTTATGTGCGGGTTTAATTCCTCATTTAGCTCGTGTAGCACACAGCCGGGGACACCATCCGGTCCCATTGATGCTGTGTTTTTAGATTTAGAGAGAGCAGCTTTCACCTGCGCATTTGAGAGGTCTGGGAGGCTACACTCCGCTGGGATAGTTATCTCTCCTTTGGGGGGGGAGAGGGGGGTGAAGTTTGCACTGAACCTGTCTGCCAGTATGTTGGCAATGTCTGTGGGTTCAGTGATTTTTGTATCATTTTGGACTAATTCTGAGCATATCTGGGAGTTTCCACCCAGGTTCCTAACATAGCTGAAAAAGGCCTTATGATTGTCCTTTGAATCCATGGCAATTTTTCTCTCAAAATTGGCCTTAGTTGATTTTATGAGTGCTCGTATTTTTTACTAATAATGATCAGGGGTGACTTCCCTTTTATGGATTTTGTTCTATCATGTAATAGCTTTCTCCTCTTATTGTAAAGTTTGTTAATGGCTGGGGTCCACCAGACTGGACGTTTGCCCTTTGTGGAAAGAGTCTTGGTTTTATTTGGGATTGCCTGATCCATGCAGTCCTGGAGGTGTTCATAGAAGGCATTTGTAAGGGCTTCCGCAGCTTGGGTTGTGGTTTCCACTGGCTCAGGGGCCTTGAAGGATACCACACCAGTCTTGAGTAGTGTGAAGTTTGCTTTAGAGAAGTTCTTCACTGTGGTCTTTTTTGTTTGGGGTGGGGGCGGGATGTGGATTTCCAGTGAGATTAGTTTATGATCAGATCTCACCAATGAGGGATATACTTCGGTGTGGAGCATTTTGTCCCCATGTTTGTGATAATGAGATCTAGTATATTTTCTCCTCTCATGGGAACAGTGACTAGCTGTTCCATGGCATTTGAATTTATGAACTCCAGGAACCGTTGGGCTAGAAAGTTAGGGCTTGAGTAATGTTCCCAATCTATATTCGGGTAGTTGAAGTCACCCAATATGATGGTGTTTGGAGATGCATTTATACCCTCCAGTGTCTTCAGGAAGGCTGTGTGGTGTTCCTGAGTTTGAGAGGGTGGCCTGTAGCATGCTACAATTTGTAGAGCAGTTTTGCCTATGGTTAGTTGCACCTGGATGGTTTCCGAAGCTTCGTGCGTTGCCACCAACCTGGAGGTGTGGGTATCCTTTATGAATATGGATAGACCCCCTCCTTTTGTGGTGTGGTCTGGGTTTTGGGGCGGGCATGATATGAGGTAAAACCTAATAGTGCCAGGGTGCTCTCAGGAGCCTTGAACCAGGTTTCAGTTACAGCACAGACATCAATGTTCTCCATACTGAGAAGGGCCTCGAGTGCGTGCATTTTGAGATTTAGACTTCTGGCATTGAGCAGCATTACCCTCAGTTTCTTCCCATTTTTGTTTTCTAGGGTGGTAGGTTTAGAATTTGAGCCTTGCCTAAAAAGGCACTATGGGGTGGCAAGAGCCTTAGCCAATATCCAGAATCCCAGGGGTGACAGGTGCAAGCCGTCCCTTGCGAAGCAGCGTGGCTGGTCAAGCATGTCACCCCAGGCAGACAGACACTGGATCCCCTTTGAATGACACCAGACATTAAGCCAATTGTTAAAGCTGATCATCTTGTCTCTATATTGTGGCATCATTCTTGGTGAAGGAAGGATACTGCTCAGGGTCAGGGTCATACCTGCCTGGGCTACATAATCAGAGAGCTCCTCTATGTCTCTTTTCATGTAGTCCAGGGAGGTACGTCTCAGGTCGTTCACACCAGCATGGACAATGACTGTGTCATATTTGTACTTACCGTGGAGTGACCCGAGTGCTTGTGTTATGTGGCGGATTCTAGTGCCCGATAGGCAGCTTTCTGTGACCCTCTCCTTGTTCAGCCTGGTGAGTGGGGACGTCAGTGTGTCTGACTATGGAGTCACCTATGACAAGTATGTTTGGTGTTGTATTTGGCCTTAAGGGCTGTGACTGCTTTGCACACTGATTTTGTGGTTTGTGTGTTGCTTGTGGGGTGTCTTGAGGTAGCAGTTGTTTGGGTGTCTGCTTTGGAGGCCTCTGCTGTTTAGGTAAATTTTTACTCAGAGCCTCTGAGTATGTCTTTGTGTGTTTATGTGTTTGATTCAGTGGTGTGGTAGCATTATGTGAGGCTGGTTTTGTGGTGTGTGTAGTTGCTTCTCCTCCTGTCTGGTCTTGCCAGTCCTGAGTTGAGAGAGCTCAGCCTCCAGTTTGGCTAAATAGCTGCATCTCTCGCAATTATTTTTGTGTTATGTGGGAGGAGGAGAGGATTGTCTGTGTACATGAGGCAGTTATAACATTGCCTCAAGATTCCCAGATTCACCAGCTGGACCGGAGAGGAGATTGACAACTGACCTTTGGACATGCTAGAATAATATTGGGAATTCCTTAATAATTGAAAACAAGGGCCAGTGGGGAGTGAGGGTGTAGTGCTTTTAATTTTTAGTGCTGACTTATATAATTGCTTTAGTGAGCAAGTGCCAGGTAACTTGAGTGCAATGTGATACAAGTAACTAAATGCAAAAACGACAAACAGTAACTTTCTTTCAAGTGAAACAAGGAAATAAGTACGGTAAGCAATGCAGATATCACTAGTGATCCACAGAAGCGCGGAGAAGCCGCGTATTAGGTGGAATTAGCGTTCCAGGGAAATAACAAGCAAACAAACAACAAGCATATAAACAAAGCTAGATTCAGCAGGCCTGGATCTAGTCTATGCTACAGCAAACAAGGCGTACCAATTTCAGTAAGATACAGTTCAAATATTCAGGCACTATAAACCTTTAACCAGAAATTCCCAGCTCAGAAGGGCAGAGCCAGCCTCTTCTCCCACAAGAGTGCAGACCACGAACCTTCTTAATGTAAAATAACTGGCCTGAAGCCCAAGGGCCTAAACCAGAACTAATACACTTGGACACTGGGCTCTCAATCAGCAGTTCCCAACTTAGAAGGATGAACGCCACCTGTCCTGCCACCACAGTGCTTGCCACAAACCTTCCTAATGTAAAACAACTGGTCCGAAGCCCAAGTGCTCAATCCAAAAGACTTAGAATGATAGCTACACTTTAATCAAGTTACAACCAAGCAGTAATAAATACAATTGAATACTTTAGAGAATGTCTGGATTAGTGCTCAAGTTACACAAACAAAGCTAGATCCAGCAGGCCCGAATCCAGTCTATGCCACAGCAAACAAGGCGCACCAACTTCAGTAAGAAGCAGTTCAGATATGCATGCACTATAAGCCTTTAACCAGAAATTCCCAGCTCAGAAGGGCAGAGTCCAGCCTCTCCTCCCACAAGAGTGCAGACCACGAACCCTCTTAATGTAAAATAACTGGCCTGAAAGCCCAAGTGCTTAAACCAGAATTAATACACTTTTAGAATAACAGACACCGAGCCCTCAATCAGCAGTTCCCAACCTAGAAGGATGTAAGCCACCGGTTCTGCCACCACAGTGCAGACCACAAACCCTCTCAGTGCAAAACAACTGGTCCGAAGCCCAAGTGTTTAAACCAAAAGGCTTAGAATTAGTTACACCAAGCAGTAATAAATACAATTGAGTATTTTTAAGATGATGCAAAAGTAAAATGAAGTAGGTAGAAACACAAGTACAGTAAAAGCAGATGAATTTTTTTTTTTTTTTAATCTGAACAAGTGCTGAGATCAAAGAAACAGATTTGAGTGCTGAAACTAGAAAACTGGCTAGTTATAAGAACAAAAACAAGCTAGAAGGCTTCCCTCAAACACAGAAGGGCTTGGGGGCTCAGAAGCCTACAAATAGTCTATACCACTTAACAGGAAAGGCAGGAAATAAGCTTAATTTTATTTTGTCCGTTTCCCAGATGCTCTCTTTGCACACAGTAGGAGTGCCTGAAATCAGAATATGATCTCACTGCACTCAGTTGAGTGAGCAAATGAGATGGGCCCAGGGGCAGGCTGAGGGGCGGGCAGTTTCAAGGCCACTAAGATTAACACCAAAACAAAAACAGGGAGAGTGGGCGGGAATAACTGAAGAGCAGAGTTAAAACTGCCAGTTCAGTTAATATTCCTACAACACAGTTTAAATCAAATTAAATGCTGTATTTTTTTTAAAAAAAAGTGCAGATAAAGGTACTTAAATTCTCTTATACGTCCAGTTAAATATAACCAAGTTCTTAGCCTTACAGAACTGTCATTGCATCATTTGATTTGTGACTAAACATCCTAAACAGTGTGGTCTAAATAGAATAATCATTGTGAAGGACTTCAAAGTGCATTATTTGTTTATGATGCTTCCATTACAATGCAAGCATTACAAGTGTCAGGTTTTCTTTCATGGCAATTAATGCTTCTAAATTGGAATATGGAGCATACATTTTACAATGCACAGACTGGGTGAAGCAAAAGAGGGAAAACTCAAAAAATGAAATGGACTGTATGACTATAGGCTGACAGACACCAAGATGTTCCATAAAATCCCACGAACCATATATTTAAAGAAAATGACATCAAGAGGTCATATCCTGGAGCTCACGCTTCTGAGTTTTTTCTGTGTATACCACAGCATTAAAAAATATTAAAAAACAGAAAAAGCCAAGATTGGCAACTGTTATAGACCTTTTAACATTAATCTGTTCAAGAAATGAAACACTATATAAAGATGGAAGCAGCTATTTTTTTATCCTTCAAAATAAATTTTCCCTCATTAAACCAAATCCTAAACCATAACTTCTAAAGAAATCATGACTCAAAACTTGCTTCGTTGCTTATGATGGCTAGGAAAAACCAGATGGACTGGGCATAACATTTTCATCTGTACAGGCCTCAATTCTGAATGTATCCAAAAACAATAAAAATGCACTCAGGCAAGCACATGCATGACTCAAAACTTGCTTCGTTGCTTATGATGGCTAGGAAAAACCAGATGGACTGGGCATAACATTTTCATCTGTACAGGCCTCAATTCTGAATGTATCCAAAAACAATAAAAATGCACTCAGGCAAGCACAAGCCCGCATGAAGACTGCAGCATTAATAACTACGGAATAAATCATATAGTAATAAATTCAACTACCCCTCCATCAGCTGGGAAAACTACTCCTGCACCAATACATTGGCCCAAAGCTTCCTGAAATTCATCAATTCCAATGCCCTGGACCAGGTTATTCTTACCTCTACTAGAGGAAGTAACATCCTTGACTTGGTTATTACAAACACGGGCAACCGTTGCTCTACAACAATAGTAATTTCCTCCCTGGTTAGATCCGACCACAAACTAATCACCATGGAAATCCACATCTCACCCACACTCCCCGCCAAGGTAACCACCATGAAAAACTTCTCCAAAGATAATTTTGGGCTCCTAAAAACAGAGGTGGCCAACTTCACGGCACCCATGTCAATGGAAAATAGATGCATGACTACCGAATCATACACCAATGCACTGTACCAACATGTACATAAATGCATGGAACTAGCCATACCCAACAAAACCAAGATGCTCTCCACCAAAAAAGAAGGCCAATCTGGTGGTCCCCTGCCATTAAACTCTACAACAAAAAGGAAGAAACTGTTGCAGAAAAAGGTGATGGCCAAAGACTGGAAAAACTCCCTTATTAGCCTCAACAAAAAGTTGAGATCCCTCACCAAATCCTCTAAAGCCAGCAATGAAGGCAGAATTGTGGCAGACACTAAAAACAACCACAAAGCCTTCAACAGTTATGTCAAGAATCTCCATGGCAATACCCAGGTTTGCTCTGAGTTACTGCACAATGGTACACACCTGCCATCAATTAGAGACTCTGATTAACCCCAAATAAAGTTCAGCTGTCCTAGTAGGATTTGCCTGAAGGTTTGCAGAGATCTTACAAAAGCATCAAAGGGATCTTATTATTGAAAGGTATCAGTCAGAAGGGAACAAAAAAAAAAAAAAAAAAAGTTTCCACAGCATTGGATATACCACGGAACATAGTGAAGACAGTTATCAAAAAGTGGAGAAAATATGGGACAACAGTGACATTTCAAAGAAGTGGACACCCCTCCAAAACTGATGAAAAGACGAGACAAACTGGTCAGGAGATTGCCAGGAGACCTACAGCAACACTGAAGGAGCTGCAGGAATTTCTGACAAGTACTGGAAGAAATGGACATCCCTCCAAAATTGATGAAAAAAAAACAGACTAAAAAATGGTCATGGAGGTAGAGACCTACAGCAACATTGAAGGTGCTGCAAGAATTTCTGACAAGTACTGGTTGTGTACTACATGTGACAACAATCTCCCATATTTTCCATATGTTTGGAATATGGGGGTAGGGTTGCAAGACGGAAGCCTTTTTTAACACAGAAAGGCATCCAGACCTGGCTAGAATTCGCAAAACAATACATCAAGTCTCCCAAATGCATGTGGGAAAATGCGTTATGGTCTAATGTGACCTTTTTGGCAGCAATCCCAAAAGGTACATTTGGCACAAAAACACTTATACTCACCAAAAGAACGTCATGCCCACTGTGAAGCATGGTGGGGGCAAGCATCATGCTTTGGCATTGCTTTTCTTCAGCTGGAACTGTGTCTTTATTCAAGGTGGAGAGAATTATGAAAAGTTCCAAACACCAGTCACTTTTGCCCCAAAACCTTCAGGCATTTGCTAGAAAGCTGAAGATGAAGAATTTCACCTCTCAACACAATGACCCCAAGCATACATTCAAAGCAAAAGAATGGCTTCACCAGAAGAAAATTAAAGTTTTGGAATGGCCCAGCCAGAGCCCAGACCAAAATCCAACAGAAAATCTGTGGGGTGACCTGAGGATGGCTGTGCACAAGAGATACTCTCGCAATCTGACAGATTTAAAGTGCTTTTGCAGGGAAGAGTGGGAAAATATTACCAAGTCAAGATGTGCCATGCTGATAGACTCCTACCCAAGAAGGCTGAATGCTGCAATTAAATAAAAAGGTGCTTCAACAAAGTATTAGTTTAAGGATGTGAACACTTGTGCAACCAGCTTGCTGTACATTTTCTATATTTTTACTCCCAACAGATTTGTTTTTCAACTGAATTGTACAAGTTTATAGGTCACATTAAAAGGTGGGAAAAGTTTTTAAATTATTTATCGTGGTCTCTTTTTATATCACAAAAACCTGTCATTTTAACAGGGGTGTGTACACTTTATATCCACTGTATGTGTACACACACATACACACAAATAAAATATTATATAAAATCTCATGTATGTATATTAATACACACACATGATATATATATATATATATATATATATATATATATATATATATATATATATATATATATATATATATATATAAATGGGTTCCGTTCACAAGCTTGAAATACTGAAATTCAGTATTTCGAGCCCAAGAAGCAGAATCCACATAATAGGGAAAGTTTAGATGTGCGAAATTCAAAACCTCGAATACCGGAGGTTTTGAATTTCGTGCTTCTAAAGTTTCGCTATGGTTATGTTTTCAGGTAAGTGTGTATGTGTTAAGGGGTTGGGTAATGGCTGTGGTGCGCGTCAGTGTATTTTGTTGCTGTGATGTGTGTGCGCGAAGAGAAAGTAGCTTGTGTGGTGGTGTTGTGTGTGTGTTTGTATGTAGTGCGACCTCGGAGAGAGAATATTTAAGTAGTAGTGTGTGCGCGTGTGTGCGCGTGTGTGCATGTGTGTGCGTGGTGGATGGTGTGTGCGTGGTGGATGGTGTGTGCATGGTGGATGGTGTGTGCGTGGTGGATGGTGTGTGCGCGTGGTGGATGGTGTGCGCGCGTGTGCGCGTGGTGGATGGTGTGCGCGCGTGTGCGCGTGGTGGATGGTGTGTGCGCGTGGTGGATGGTGTGTGCGCGTGGTGGATGGTGTGTGCGCGTGGTGGATGGTGTGTGCGCGTGGTGGATGGTGTGCGCGTGTATGTGCGTGGTGGATGGTGTGTGCGCGTGGTGGATGGTGTGTGTGCGTGTGTGCGTGGTGGATGGTGTGTGCGCGCGTGTGTGTGGTGGAGGATGATGTGTGCGTGCGTGGTGGATGGTGCGTGTGTTTGCAGGTTTAGTAAAACCGCAAAATTCAAAACTTCCGGCATTCGAGGTTTTGAATTTCGCAGTTTTTAGTACTTCTTGGGCTAAAGATACATTTGAGATTTCAGTATTTCTGATATGATGGAGCTTCCTTCCTGGTTTCATCCTCCACTCATTGACTTCAGCATGCTTTGTATGCTACTTACATCTTCCTGCAAGGCTTAGAATAGCACCGGAAATGTTATCAGCAATGGGAGTACTTTATTCTTCATCCATGCAGTGGAACGTTGGACAGCTGCCAAGCAGAAAGGGTGTTCACTTAGATGTGGATAGCGCAGAACGGCCTACAAAAGTAGTAGTATACAGACTTCAGATTTGCCCATTTGCACATGATCTTTAAATCAACTGTATTATTATGTCTTGTCCAAGAACCTTACACTAGCTGCTCTTACATCATTTTCCCCTCTGGAGGACTCATCTCCACTAGCAGTATAACAGGCAAAATAGATTGGGTTCTTTTACCTAGTGATATCGCTTCTCAGCCTAAATCCACACTGTTTCTGTACTCGTACAATATCTTGCTCAGGTGAACTCCACTCAATTAGTCCTCATTATGCTCAGGCTCACTTTTATCTCCTACACTACCCCCCATTTACAGTAGATTCAAAATGACTAAACTCCACCCAACATATTGCCAACCAATCACTTACATACCATTTAGTTGTGTGTACGGGAAGTGGCAGTGTTAACTACTGTACTTACTTATCTTTCCTCCCACTTTTTAAATATCACTTCCTACCTTCCCCTAACCATCAGCATACAACATCAGAAACAGTTAACACTTCAGTATGCACCCCTGCAACAACAAGCAAAAAAGACAGACAGCTTTGACATTACTCAACTGCACTTCAATCTGCACCCCCCACAACAAGCACAAGACAGACCGCTTCAACATTCCTGAATGGCACCTCTCCTTATTACATCTGTAACATCTCATCATTTTCTTTGTTTTATCCACAAAATATCATGCAAACAAGTTCTCCACCTCCCTCAGACACATACTGCCCCTTCCTTAACATACTCATACCGAACTTGTGCCATCTACTACCACAGCTATTCTACTTCCTCTTCACTTCTTTACCTCTCCCCATCTTTAGCTCATTCAGGAACAAACATAGCTCCTTCTTTTATTCAAGCAAACTTTGCTCCAAACCCTTACTCAGCACATAGCATCATATATACCAAACAGTGCAATCCTAACACATGACAAACTTGTATACATCTTCACCGCTCACAAAACCTTACACATTTCCTCCACTCTCTTCATACCACATGTATCCATTCACTCGCCTCTTATCCATTGCTCACAAACTTACCCTCATTCCACAAAACACCCTCTCTCTTACTATCGCCCACCACAAAACCACCATGTCACAAACTCATTTTACACCCATGCAATCTCCCTCGTATTATTTAATTCAATTTTTTTTTATTAATTTAAATCTTCCTTCTATAAAATGTCATTCATATGGTACGAGCCAGGAGTACCAAAATTTCATGCAGTGATGAGCACTTTTTCCTCTGTATTGATCTGTAGGACAATAACGTTTACTTTAACTCGACTTTGAACCTATACTGTATCACACAGTTCAATCTCCATAAACACTTCTAGACACCAATGCCTTACTAACAAAACTTTCTCTTTAAAGATAAACCTAAATACAAATGTCTTCCTCCGAATAAACAGTTCAAATTAAAACTGAAATGAAGTAGCAACAACCATGCAAAATCTGGGTCTTAATTCACATGCAACAAAATATATGTACATGCAGACACTACCTTGCACTCCCCAGATCCGTTAGTCATTACAATAAATTCAGCTAAAAAAAAATTCTACCAGGCTACAGCATCTTGAGAACTGATAAGAGAAAAAAAAAAACAAAAAGGCTGGCGGGGTAGCCATTTTTATATAAATATCTTTCAAATAATTTCATCCCAGCCCCATTCCCCCATTTAACAACAAAGAAATACTTTTAGCTTAGTTTAGACAGGAGTAACAGCAAAAAAAAAAAAAAAAAAAAAAACAGCATTTGAACATTGGAAGAATATACACAGTAACAATAGTAACACTGCTGAAAAACAAAATTATATGCTGAATACCTACAAACAAACCAAGAAGCAAATCATACTTGGAGGCCTCAACATTGACTGGCAACCAATATGCCGAAATACCTCCACAATAAACCTACAAAATTTCACTCAACTCATCAGGGCCCCAGGTACGCTTAAAAAATAGTAGTAGAGGCTCTACACTGGATCGAGTTCTTACCTCATCACCAAATAAAATAATCCCCATTAATTGCCTACCAGATGCCAGATGTGACAATCGTCCTACCTCTGCTATAATGCAACAAAACAATTCCTACAAACAAAGACAATACAGGCATGTCCTCCCTGTGGTTGCGTGGGTTTCCTCCGGGTGCTCTGGTTTCCTCCCACATTCCAAAGACATGCTGTAGGTGGCCTGGACACTAAATTGGCCCTAGACATGACTGCGTGCATGTGTGCCTTCTGTGGAAGGTTGGGCGCCGGGGCTGGCAACTCAACACTGTAAAACTCCACTGCCAATCATAGCGGACAGGTGATCCGCGGTGGCAACCCCTAACCAGGAAAAGCCGAAAGAAGAAAGACAACACAAGCAGGCAAGCAATGTCATCCTTTCCAAGTAAAAGCTCATTTCCAACCTTCAGTTACGTAACTGGGATAGTCTAAAAACTGCCTTTAGAGAAAGCAGTTTCAGAATTTAGCAAAATATTTCTAAATATATTACATAAACGGTCCATCAGGAAAAAAAAAAAAGAAGAAAAGAAAAATCTAACAGCACCTTAGGTAAGAAAAGAAATGGAACTTCACACACACACACACACACACACACACACACACACACACACACACAAAACCGGTAACAATGGTCACAGAACAAATCTCAAAGCAACTGGCAAAATTTAGACATCCCAAGCTGTACCAAACCATATTTTAAAAACAGAAAAAAACTTTTATACTAACTCCAGGAACAATAGCAATAGAACCTGAAACTCAAAAAAGTGGGATGAAGTGGTTGTTCAACTGGGTGGCTCAGCTAAACTGACCTTACAACATACTACTCCTTTAAAACATAACCCTTTCTCAACGATAAAACCTCTCCAAAATGTAAAATCATAAGTCTACCTGCAGATAACTTTCCTTGTGAAGGCATCAAAATGGCAGCAAACCCACTGGCCTGGCCAATCTTCCTACTTATTAATTGTTCCATTACAGGCAGCCATGTCCTAACCCTCTGGAAAAACATCTTATATCATACCCAAAATTCAACAAAATTCTCCAACTACAGACCTAACGCAGTACTATATCCCTTTCCAATAATCCCAGAGAAAAATCTTCACACACATCTCTAAGCATGTCATTGTCAACCTCTTCCTCAAACAGACCCCCCCCCCAGAGCTTTTGTACAAGTCACAGCATCCCAACTGTCCTCCTGTATTTCAACAGCACATTCAGTGATCACAGAAATGCAGGTGACTTAGTATCATCCATTTTCTTTGACCAATCCAACACATTTGACATTCTTTCATCCCAAAACTATTAACTGAACTCTCCTCCTTAGGCCTTTCCCACCTTACACTATCCTGGATAGCTATTCCAGCAACAGACAACAGGGTGTACAATGGCAACACACTTTAGCTTTCCTTCCAGGTCCTGTAGGTGTCCTCCAAGGCTCAGTTCCTTCCAGGTCCTGTAGGTGTCCTCCAAGGCTCAGTTCTTGTCCCCCTTCTATTTAATATATTTAGAAGCCATCTCCACTCGGCTACCAAACATGCTACCATTGTGCAGTGCTCCAATAACTCTACCCTCCTCTGCACTGCAACAAGTCTTACAAAACTCCAAACAATCACCCGGTCCTCTTTTTCTTCTGTTGAACCCTGGCTAACCAATGCAAGCCCACTCTTAAAACAATAAGAAAAGCAAATTAGGTAACCCACACAAATTACTAGGTGCAACTATACATGAAAATCCGAAATGTGATCAGCACATACAGCAAGTCAACACCCACCCCCCCAAAAATGGAACTTTTACTAAACAAACCAATCCCCAAATGCTGCAAGGAAAACTACTGCCCAGTTATCCGTCCTTCCCATACTCTTGTATGCAACAGCCATATTTGCAAACTTCCAAACCACACAGCAAAGTTATATTTAACAATCTCTCTCAAGGGACTCAACTTTGTCTTGCCTTAAAAAAATACAATGGATAGAACTTCCACAGCAACCAAGTACAACCAGCTAGTAACAGGCCACAATTTTATCAAAAAAAACCTTTCAGCAGTACTCAGACTGCAAAGTTGCACTCCAGTGAAAAATTTCTTCTGGCTTCCACAAACAATGTTGCAGGAGATGCGCTCTATTCTAGTTTTGTCACCAAACTTTGGATCAAGTTACCACTTTTACTAAAACAAATTAAAAGGCCTCAAACCCAAATCAAAACTCAAGACTGATTCCTGGATGTGATAGTGTACCTCACCAGGATAGTATGACATGCTACAGCCACTACCATTTCTATAAGACACTGTTTACAGACAACTTAAGCACAAACCACAAGCTGCTTTTACAAACTTACATTGCATTGTTTCTATTTCTAATGTAGTGTTTCATTAGAGCTCCAAGTATTAAACCATTCTTGTACCTGGTCTCATTTTTGTCATTTGATTGAACTTTTTCCAAAGACCTCTGCCAAAATGCCCCCCCCCCCTTATACAGTTGGACTATCCTGATGAAACAAAAATAAGCAGGCAAGTAAATAAACAAACACATACCCACAATGGAATTATTTATAGGTTCATAGGTGTGCATCCCAAATCTGACAAGTTCTGCTACCCTTAAATGTAAGCAAGGGCCTGGGAGATTAAACATTTACAGGTTACCTGTGTCCATTAGACACATAGGCATCAAACCTGGGATGAATTTCTAGTTTCCCAAGTTGCACTTGAATTGGGTTAGGGAGGAACACTGTTCATACAGACAGGGAGCCTGTTCCACAGACAGGGTAGTTGCTGGGATACATACCTCTCTCTCCAGCAGGTCCTATGTATATCACAGGCAAGGTTTAAGTCTTTAGAATGGGTAATTCTGGTGCGGTTTGTTTTATGGATATGCAGGAAGTCCATCAGAGTGGGGTCTGACAATGTCCTGCATGCCAGACATACATCTCCCCTCAATAGCCTGTAAGAGACCGAATACAGGGACAGGACCTTGAGGCAGTCTGCAGAGGACATTTTACTTACGCTCAGCGTTTCTTTAGTGAGGAACCTCTGTGGACATTCCAGTTCTTGGATATACCTGGTTAGGTACATACCAAAGGGGGCACTGTTCTATAGGTCTGATGAATGCTGAATACAGTGGAACAATGACTTCCTTGGACTTGGATGCCATACCTTTATTTATAAGTTGCACAACACAGAATGATTTCCTCACCACTGTAGACATGATTTTATCAAAGGCTAGATTACTGTGCATGTCCTAAGTACCTGACTACTGGATCAGCTCCAAGGGGTTTGTTGTCAGCATGACAGTTACCAGGGATGGACGACTTCCCAAAGGATACTATTATGCATTTCTTGGCATTTAGTTTTAGACCATGGCTCTGACACCAGTTATTTGCATCAGCCCCTCCTGGAGAACATCTGTGTCAGTGTGAGATTCAATGACAGCTCCTAATTTGCAATCTGTAAATTTAGTCAGCCAGAGACCACAGACATTGGCCTTGAATTCTGATGTAAATGCCAAAAAGGAGCGGTCCAAGGACTGATCGCTGAGGGACTCCACTTGCAATTGGCCTTTCTGTAGAGCTGGACTATCCAATTCTAACTTCCTGGGTCCTGCGTGTGATCCAGTTGGCTATTCACCGGTAACACATGGGTTTGTACCCAACTTCTTGAGTTTGTCAACAATGCCAGAGTGGGGTATTGTGTCAAATGCCTTGGCCAGGTCAAGGTAGAGAGTTTGAACAATTTTGCCCTCATCCATTGCTTTGCAGACCTTCTCATGAAGTCCACCAGGTTGAGTAGGCATGATCTGCCCTTGACGAAACCAAACTGGGTTGGGTCTAGTGTCTGGAGATTTACTACATCTCTATTGATCATCTCCATGATGATTATTTCTGTGGCTTTACATTTAAGACTAGTGAGACTTATGGGTTTGTAGTTTCCAGGGTCTGTAGAAGGCTTACCTTTGTGCAGAGGGATGACTGTTGCCTTTCTCCATTCATGAGGCACAAAGCCTGTTTAGAGGCTACAGTTAAATAGTAATTTCATAGGACCCGACAGGTCATGTATCATGCTACTTAGAAGACATCCTGGGATACTGTCTGGGCTCTTTGATGCAGTGTTCTTGGTCTTGGAGAGAGCATTAAAGACCTGTTCCCTAGTGACAGTAGGGGGGAGTTATACTTGAGAATATTTCCTGAGGGAAGATTGAGGGGAGAGGGGTAAAGTTGGAGCTGAATTTATCAGCCAGGAGGTTTGGTAAATCTTCTGGCTCAGTATAGGTGGCTCCATTTATAATGAGCTCTGCACACAATTATGCATAGCATTTGAGGTTGCGGACATAGCTAAAGAACGCTTTGTGGTTGTCCTTGGGCTGAGAGGCCAAACTTGCCTCCAATTTGGCTTTGGTAGACTATTTGTCTAGTGAGTTGTTTAGTGTATTTATCCTGGTGGGTGCTGCACCTCCTAATTTTTGCCATGATTTTCTTCCTCCTGTTATACAGCCTATTGATTTTGCGATTCCACCAGGGTGGCTTGTTTCCCAAGTCAGTTCTTTACTTCTTCCTGGTGGGTACAGCTGCCTCTATGCAGCTATTAACATGCTTCTACAGGGTTTCTGTGAACACTTCTGCATAGGCAACAGTGTTCTCCGGGTTTATAGGGGCCTGCAATTTTGCCAGGTTCTCACTTAACAGCAGGGGGTTAGTCTTAGAGTAGTCCCTGAATACTCCAAGTTTAGCTGGGTGTCCAGGTTTACTTCAAAGGAGACCATTTTGTGGTCTGACCTTACCAGGGAAGGCATTACAGTGTGTGTGTGTGTGTATGGGGGGGGGGGGTTAGCAGTCTCCCATATTAGTGAGAACTAGATCCAGTATAGTTGCACCCCTGGTTGGTGTAGTGACTATCTGGTCCAGAGAGTTTGCGTTTACAAAATCCAGGAATCTCTGTGCATGTACATTTGGTGTCTTATAGGACTCCCAGTTAATAGCGGTGTAATTAAGTCACTCATGAATATGGTATTGGGTTGTATGGTTAGTGTTTCTAATATATATGGCATGGGATTCCTGGTCATAGAGGGGACCTACAGCTTGCAAGCAGTGGCGTAACTACAAGAGGCGAAGTGAGGCAATTGCCTCAGGGCGCCAAGCAGCAGGGGGCGCTTTGGGCCGATGGATGTTGTCACGGATTGTTTGCTTATTTAGTAAATGTCCATCGTCCGGTGGTAAGAATCCCAGTCTGCAGCCCTCCCACCTAGAAAAAAAAACAAGAAAAAAAATCCGTGAAACAAAAATTTCATTCAGACTGCCTTTATCGGCAGTCCAAATGCAGAGAAACGGGTACCCAGCAACCTGTGCTGTGTAGGATACCCAGACATCTGTGCGGGCCGGTCAACTACCGCACAGAACAGAGGAGCTCCAGACTGCTTCCCTTGCAGTCAGGGCCAATGAGGAGTGAGCTGAGAACTCTCTCTCAGCTCTCGCGGGAATTTCATTGCGCGGGCGTTGTGTAGAGCGATTGGGGTTTCAGACATGGTCGGACGGTCGCTGGCTTAGTTTCTTTTGGCTGGATTATGTGGATGTTCATTCTGTTGGTCGGACTCGGACGGTCGCTGGCTTCAGAAGTTAGGTGCAGTGTGTGTGAATTATGAGAAGATGGGATACTCCCAGATAGAGCAGTTTCAGGGTTAGTGTGTATATCCCTATACTCGCACTTCAGTTATCACAGAACTGAGGACTGAAGTTGCTGCCCTAAATCATACAATGTAATTCCAGTATATAAGTGATAATCCTGCCCCAAACACCTTGACACTTTACAGTTAGAGCAAGGTAGTTACAATAGTAAGAAAAGTGCCCAATTTTCTCAAGAAACTGTCCCTTGATGGTGAAATGTGAAATGGTATTTGCAAGGCCTAGCAGGCAGGTTGAGCACTTTGATTTTCCTAGGACTTTAGCAAAGTACCAGACTTTGATCAACTTCTGTGAGTGCATGTCATGTAACTTTTAGGTAACTCTTATTTGGTGCAGAAATGACCCGGTCAGTGAAGTAAATGAGATTAGCAAGAGGTGACTTAGTGAAGATATTCTTTGAATGCAGCCCTTCATGACTGAACACCATCCTCCATTCTATGTTCTCTTCATTTCCACTGGTAAGGTAGCATGGATGAGAATGAAGGTACATACCAAGAAAACCAAATGCACGAATGGAACAATGACATATATTTGCCTGACTTTAGCTTGGATATGGAATGACTATCTATGAAAAAAAAATAGAGAATTCTGTTATTGATATGGCTGAGACTCAAGTGCTTGAAAATTTTGAAGGACCAGTCAGATCTCTCCAGCACCTTCTGCTATGTCTTTCTTATTGAATAAATTAAAAGGTTTCATCAGTTTTTATACTTTGGAGATCATCTCTACCTTGCAGACTTACCAACATCATGCAAAGAGCCTGTACAGTTAGTACCATCAGCTCTGAAAAAGATCCATATAAAATGGGAAGATCGACATGTTAATCAGTGTTCAGTTAAAGCCAAGTTTACTAGTGCCAAAGCATTAATCCTCCAGGTTCAGTTCTGCTGGACTAGATATTCCCAGGATAATGTTTGTACCCATAGCTTGGTCAAAGTCAAAACTTCTGTGATGGTTAGATAAAATGTTACAAAGAGTCTTATTGGTGTTATAACCTCTGTCAAATGATAGTTTGTTTTGGAGAAATGTGTCTACTTCTGGAATTGTAAATCTACTGGTGAGCAGATCTTCCACACTGAAGCATCTGTACTGTTTTTTCAGAAATCTGTAGACCTGCATTTGAATTACTGTATCACCTCAAGACCCATTGGACAACTACATTAGACATAATCTTTGAATTGAGGGAGGGCCATCTATGACTTACATAGCACAGCAGATTTTGAAATGGGAACTGTGTACAGGGAAGCATGCTGGGGAGACCCCTTTTGTTATTGAAGTACATCATTATCAAAGCTCTCCTGTGTACAAATGCAGAAATATCGTTATACTGAAATGAATTGTCTGTGTGCAAATCGCCAGTTTGTGATGTTGCACACTTACTCACAGTTCTACTGCTCTGGAGTTTTATATATATATATATATATATATATATATATATATATATATATATATATATATTTAGTTATGGGAAGCAAGGGCATAGCACAGCACAGTCACAGCACCTTACAAAAAGTGCTTGTTATGCTGTTAGCATACATCTTCCTATATTTATTTGTGCTGTAAATTGTTCCAGACATTTGTTTCTTGTTATAAACATGCTCACTAATTTTCTGCATTTAAAATGTAGACTGTCAATTACTAAGGATTTTTGTTTATTACTAATATTGTGACATTCCTGGCTTGCGATCTTCTGGTCTCATTAATTTGGGATTTAACATTGTCATGGTTGACCATTCGAACTTCCGATTGTAATATATATATATATATATATATATATATATATATATATATATATATATATATCTGTATACACAACTATTAATTAGTAGGAAGTTATAAAGCATTTTTTGTGCTACTATATGTGATTTCTTTGGCTTTGGTCATCTCGATGGCTTGGGTTCCTGGGGGGGGGGGGTGTTGGGGCGCCTAGGAAAAGTTTGCCTCAGGGCGCTTCTAATGTAGTTACACCACTGCTTGCAAGGAAGTAATATTGTACTTTACCTATGGCGATTTGAACATGGAGCAGCTACCAGCCTTGATATATATTTATTTTTTAAACAAATAGAGACAACTCAATCTTTAGTCCATGCCTGTGAAGTAGCTGGCCTAAATATGTGTGGAAGGCATTAGAACCTTGCACTGTTTTTGTGTGCTCTCTGGAGCTTGAAAACATTTTTTCAGTGACCACACAGATGTCAGCATTCTCTAGGGTAAAGAGAGCTTCTAGGGAGTGGAGTATTTTGTTTAGACTCCTAGCATTGAGCAGTAATAACTTTACAATTTTTGGTGTTGATTTGTTATGTCAGAAGTACTTTCAGCTTGGCACCTTGATTATTAAACCTGGATCCTTTAGTTCTCCGCTGTTGTACTATTTATTGCAATGATTTAGACAGCTTGATTTCTTGGTGGAGCTGAATCCTTTAGCTCTGCCAAATTTTATAATCATTAGTACATAGATTAAACAATTTAACAGTTACAGCCACACAAAACGGAGGAAAAGGAGCACAAAGGTGTAGTCATCTCAATGAAGAACCAGTCTGGCATCACCACCATGCTTTGATCTGTTGTTGGCAAGAGGTATCAAATCTAACATTTTTCGAAAGGACGCATTTTGTAATGGATACTTACACTAAGTAACCACTCATTTTCTCAGAAGAACTTGGTTAGGGGGCAGGCCATACGTATCACCAGAATGACATCCCAATATGATGATGTATGGGTAGCATTAGTGAATGTTAAGGAGATGTTTTTAAAACAGAGGTTACCCGGACAAGTTGCTGACTGGAATTATTAATAAAGTGCACTGTGACTGGGGCACAAAATTTAAACCGCTGTTAGATTTGGACTGGATAAATCCCGAAGGTCTGATTGGGATAAGAGGTACGAGAAAGCCTTTGTTATGGAATTTAATCAACACACTAAACAAATCCAGGATACAGTTAGGAAAAATTGGAATATTTTTTAAAGTAAACAAGGATCTACATGAAGTTGTTAGACAAGTGTCCCATATTCACTTTCAAAACAGGAAGAAACTTCATACAGATATTTGAAGGTATTGTGCCAATGTCACTGGTCCCAAAAGAGGGACACCACCACATGGTATGTGTAAGCAATGCCCTTTTATACAAATGGGTGAAAGTATGCTTTTGGAAAATGGGTTGTGTAGTAAAGTTGAATTCAGAATTGGGAATTGTTGCTCCGGTAAGTTAATTTATTTAGTTAAATGTGATGGGTGACCTACCTTTTATATAGGAAAGACCGAGAGAGCTTTAAAAACTAGAATTTAAGAGCATACATACAAAATAAAGTATAAAAAGGGAGACTAATGCCCTTTTAAAGCACTTCAAGTTATGTACTAACTTTACAAAACTCAGATTTGGATCATACACACTATAAAACCCAAATCTATTGGTGGTGACTGGAAATTACCCCCTGGTCTCAAAGAATTTGTGTCCCTTAAACCTATAGTTATTTCTCCATAAATAGCTATTGTGTGAAGGACAACTTGCATTGTTGATGCAATGTTTGATCAATTAAAAAAAAAATTGCAACAGAGTCATAAAACATATGTTTTTAATACAGAGTTTTTTTGTAGAAATAATAGTTAATATTTTGCATATGATATTTTAAGGTATTGGTACCTTGATGGTTAATAATTTAAGCCACTTAATAATTTGGAAAGTAGCTTAATTAATCGATTATGAAAGATATTTAAAGCATGAAGCAATGGTAAAACGTTATCTGATGAAGTCTCATTGGTGACACGAAAGTGCTTACCATTGTGTTTTTTATTATTAAAAAGTGTCGGTTTTCCCCTGCTGACGTTGGATTGCCATTTTTTTATTTACTGGTGTGACTTTTGCTGCTGTACATTTGTACTGTATTTTCTGAGTAGTTGTGATTAAACTACATCAGTGATGGTAATTAAAGAAATTAGACAGGCTTGCCTGAACTGCTGGACTTAAGAATGGAACCAGCACAGATGTCAACCATAAGCAAACAAAAGGTTTTTGCCAGACTGAGTGTGTACACATACATGCAGAAACTGAAGTTATTTTATTTTCCTTAAAGGAAAGCACTAACTTAAAACTGAAAAAAAAAACAGCAGCAACAACACTTTTTTCACCTTCTACAGTTATTCTAAGTACAAGCAGAATGACTGTCTTGCAAAACATTTACATTTCTCATACTAAAAAAAAATGTCCATCATAGGGATCGCCATACCGATCTCATTTTGTTCTCCAGCTTTTCTGTCCTCCTCTTCCCATAATGCAATTTAAGGCTCTATGGACCCTATAATATGAAACCGCCTAATCATAAATTAAAGTATCATTTGGTTACAGAGATAATGCTACAAGTCATTGGCAGTTTAAATGGTTTATGAAAGCAGTGTCTGTGCTTCTTTGGAACTTAATTAGAGATGTGTGCATACCAAATGTCAATTTACATCATCTTCAGCACAAGAAAGGTTTAAAAATAATTGGGATTTTGTTAAGTATTCAAAGCTGTAGTCTTCGTAAAGCTTCAAACAAACCCTCCCCATTCATCACTGACAATGTTATCACTTCATAGGACTGGTATGGGGCATGACAACTGCCCATGGACTTTGATACTGTGCATAATGTATGAATACAAGCAACACTCAACAGGCCAAAAAGTGGGAGTATTTACCAGTCTGCTTGTGTACTGTTACAGTACAAATCCTGCTTGTTTTTTTGCAGAAAATGCATATTAAAAGCTGAATTGAAACTTTTTCCAAACAGTTACTTGTTTAGCAAAAACAACCTCAGGATGCAATAGTGCAGGCTATGACTAGCAATAAAGATTACAATAGGTGTGTCAGTGAAAAACAGAAATAAAAAGACAGGTACTTTAAAGGTTTCTAGACCCTAAACACCCTAAGGGAAATTGTAAAGAAAAACATTACTTTGGGATAGGTTAATTTCATTGGAAGCAGATTTCCTTCAACAGGTACAATGTACCCTTATGTGAACACAGGAGCAGATTTGACAACGAGCATGTTAAGGTCTTACAGTGAATTTTGGCAACACTACCATCTTCTGTATGCATTCAACTGGACAAGAAGATACTGTAGCCTGCAGGTACTACTACTGTGCTGTAAGTAACCAGATTTCCACAATGGCCAGCAGATCTGGCTTATAAAAGGATATTCAGCTCTGCATGGGAGAAATTTGACCGGAGCTGCTAACAAGCATTTATGTATACACCAGTTTTAGAGCTTCATAGTCACACTGTAAGTTGTTATACTGGCCTGTAAAAATTTTGCCTGGAGACACTGGTTTGGGATTAGAATGTACATTTTTGTAAAACAAGAAAAGAAAGAAAGAAACAGGCAGCAGAGAGTGAACAAGTAGAATATTTATGAAAGAATAGCTTCACTCTACTCATGATTTTGCTTACATGAAAGATAAAACTACTAACCTTTTACAAAAATGTTAAGCAAAGACGGTCAAGCATTTACACGTTTCTGTGGGAGTAACCAACTTTATACAAGGCAGACTCTGTTATGAAGGGACTGTTAGACAGGGGTGGCTCATAAAAATACTGCACGGAACCCAGTAAGACAGGCTTACTTTAGCCCTTACAGCTTATTTCCTAGCAGTTCTCTTATGAAGACTGTGCCAGGATAAAGGAAAACGTATTTAAGGGTCCTGAAGTAGGTTAGGATTACTGTGAAGAAAGTAGCAAACCATTATCATAGAGGAAAAGTTAACAATAGTCATTCCTTAGGCAAGAATTATATTTAACATGAATTCCCAAAATATGTTTCCATCAGTCTTATGACATATTAAAATAATCTAAGTTCAGTGTTTATTTTCTGAATGCCATGATGTTGTTTTGTTTGGTACAATTTTACTTACAAGCTAATACACTTCAATAACATTGGCCTGAATATAAAAGCAGACAAACACCCAAGTATAAGCACCTTTTGTCTGCTTTGTTTAGTAATACTACATGAGAAAGCATCATCTGCACAAAAAACTTCATTCAGACAGGTGACCGGCAACTGTAAACACTTTCCTGGACAACAGAATACTTTATACCTAGGTTTGTCTGCTGAATGCAGCCCATTGATCCAGGTAACAAAAAACAAACAAAAACAGCAAACTACTTAACTGGAGATAGAGAAAGAAATGGAAGAATATTTTATGTGCTAAGTGGCTAAAGGATGAAACAATGACTGCCCTGAGACACCATCACTTACTTAACTGCACAACCTACTAATTGCATAGTTGCTGCATAGCCTCATCAGAATTTGGTGTACATGTGTAGACAACACCTTCCATGACATTAAAGGATTTATGGTGATACACAGTAATCTAGCTGAACTTGCAAGATTTGTTTCAGGATTTATCATCAATAACATACCCCCATGTTTTACAGACTATTAAATCGTACTGCTATTACTGTAATACTTAATAGAGACATTCAAAATAGATTTTAGACACAACTTTAGGCAATGGCAAATATCAAATTCTCTTATCACACTACTTCTGACACACCAGTATTAAGTTAATGCAATTTTAGTGACAACCAGCTTGAATTTGGCTCCTTTACATGACTGTGCAGTAGTGTCTCTACTCATGAAGGTGAGAATAACAAATACCAGAACAGCAGAGTTCTCTCTAATGCTATCATGGGTGCAAGGCATCCACTTTGGCTAATCACTTAAAAAAAGGGCCAAACAATTATTGAATCCCCTTCTTTTCTGTCAGGGATTGGAAGTCTTCATTCATACTACTATGGATTTCCTTGAAAATTTCCAATACTTCATTCTAGTGTTGCCAGAAATACAATACCTGTTAAAACTGAGACAGTGATTAAAAAAATGGAGACAGGTACCCATGACAAAGAAGTTTAGTGCCTATGTAAAAAAAAAAAAAAAGTTTTATATATATATATATATATATATATATATATATATATATATATATATATAATATTATACAAAGCACAAACTGAGGATACCACCATTGTAAATCAATGGTGAGATGAGAGTTAATAAAACATTATGGTAACACAAAATGTACGGTGGGATCAAGTCTTGGCTGAGAAACAAAAGAACAGTATAGTGATCAGTGTGCAATTTGGGGTACATCAAAACAGAGAACAGTATCGGCAACTGAAACATTACTATTTCAGTAAAGAAAAATATATTTTCAAAATACATCTTTCTTCATTTTCTGATCATAAATGACTATAACTGCTGTTTAATTACCATAATAGAAAAGTCCTAAAATTGTATCTTCTAGTGCAGCATAGGACTCTGGGGATTTTGTCTACTGTTGCTCATGAGTCATAATATTTGGAGAGAGGAGATTAATCAGTAATACATATTCTACCACATTTCACAATATATGTTTTGGACTTCTCATATAAGCATTAACTAAGGCTACATTGGCCAGTACAGACGTCAGATTTCATAGCCAGAAGGAAGACAAAAGATTGACAACAAATATGCCTCACAGCTCCAGGGTACACTATTCAGACCTTACGTTTGATTACTATCTGTGTGGTATCTGCCTGTTCCAGGGTACAGGATTCAGACCTTACGTTTGATTACTATCAGTGTGGAATCCGCCTGTTCATCCCATGTCAAGACAGGTTTTCCCCAGTTTCCTAAAATCATATTGGCTGAATGGCAACACTAACCTGTCCAAATGTATCTATACTGGATAAAGTGCAGGTACACATATATAAAGGATCCATGAACCAAGCCCACTTACCCAATAAAGCAACTTGTCAAAACAACCCATGTAAAGGAAGGGAAAGGACAAGATCAGTTCCGTTTCGGGAACATTTTTGGGAGAGGCTGACTCTACTCACTTTACTTTGTGCTCCAAAAAAATCATTGACCTTCTGTTAAAGTCTAAAAAGTATATATACTGGGACAACCACAAGCAAAAGCAAGCAAGACTGAACATATACTAATCCCAGTAGTCCCCAACATATACATAAAAATGCACACACTGCACAATGAATACTAACATTCTGAGATTTTAATAAAAAACACTAATAAAAAAAGTAGAAGGTTATCAAAATTACACAATATATGTGCAGCTATGCAGCTGAAGAAAATGATTAAATGAAATATTCTTATTAGGGGTAATTTTATATATATATATATATATATATATATATATATATATATATATATATATATATAAAATTAATTATCAACCACGGGATGGGTAAGGCTAATCAACCACAAAAAGGGAAGCTGGCTAGGTAGTACTTATCTATGAAGAAGGTGAAGTCTAGAGGATTAACATATTTGTATAATAAAATCAGGTCAATGAAAATTGCAGTACCGCTCATCTACCACCTCACTTTCTTAGAATAAAGCAACACAATATGTACATTAAATTATTGGTACTGTTTTCCCTTTCTTAAATCAACAAAATTACATAATTCATAATTGTGGAATAAAATCATTCAAATTATTCCTCATCTTGCCAATCTGAAAATGTGCTGATAAATGTAAACAAGCAGCCTAAAGGATGAACTTGTATTAAAGAATTTGTGTAATAAATTCCTCCCAGTTATGTCAGGCTGCCCTTCATTTATTTAATGCAAAATTTCACAAGTTGATAATTATCAGTGCTGCTTTTAATCCATCTAAGTCTGCAAAGTTACACATTTCAAATTAATAATCATAACAGCAATAAAAGGTCAAATAAGTTAATATCATGCCAGAGTTAAAACATGAAAATGAACAGGCTGCCGAAAGTGGACACTTGCACAAGTGTCCAAGATGGAATCATCAGCTCTACCTAGCAGCGGGACTCTAGAAAGAGACTGTTACATAAATCATACCAATGGGAAAAAAATGAACAGAATTACTCAATATTACGACCGTTTTAAAAACACTTTGATAAACAATCAGTCTGCTAAAAATTCAGACATATATAAAAGTGCCCAGGGAGGAAACCAGCAGTTCTATGCAGCTGACAGGAGGCAAACTTTACAAAATCAGATCAAAAACAGAACTGGCTGAATGGAGGCCTTGGCCACATTTCACTAAACAGTAGAATCTTAC